>NC_061528.1:9465000-9765000 GCF_022379125.1 Scophthalmus maximus | reverse complement strand
ACCTGCTTGAGGGCCGTTTCCGACTGATTGATTCGCAGAAAACAGAGGTGGACTTCAAACACCTTCTTCATGAGTGGACTGTGGCCGTGGTCAGAACACAGCTGAGTCTGTGGGGAAAGACAGCGACATCTTAGAAAACCGACAAAAGGGATTTACTTCAATCTGACGAAATATCACTAAGCATAACATTCACAAAAGAAAATTCTACTATATGCACAGAAAAAATGAAAAAATTCAGGTTTACCAGTACAGTAGAAATATAAAAAGCACTGTTATGTATGTTACCTTGAAACCCATGATGAAGATACTGAGGGTGTCCAGGACAGTCAGGCACACCTCAGTGGCGATGTTGGCCTCCAGCAATGAATGATTTAACACGTCAGCATCCGAGTGACTGTAAGCTAAGAAGACACAAGAGAAATCTGTAGCTGATCCATCCCCAGAAAGAAAGACTCTACATAGAGTCTGTTTAAATATATCATATCATATCATATCATCATACGATATCTCTGAATATATGAGACCTTAGTGTTGTGGGCAAAGCTGTTGCAATAAATGGATGAAAAATGTCATTCAGTTGAAACAATAAAGGTTCATTCCATTTTCATTTATGAAATGGCCTTTTCTGAAATGCTGGGGTAGTATTTCGGAATGAAACCTTCATTATTTTACATGGATTCTTTCTTTTGTTTTTTTCAGAGCGTGAAATGTAAAATGAGGTTCAGAGCAGATGAGCTGGGCAGAGGGATGAGAGGGTTTAAAAAGCTGACGTTCAGTTAAAAAACAAGTCGGTTACAGTCTGCAAACTGCCTGCCAACCTGACACTGCACATTCTTACCATGATCTACAGATATTCCAAGAATACTTGAAATCTTTCTTACACTGAAAACACAAAGACACTTTGTTAAAAGGATGCCATTTAACAGACACACAGTTTAACCCCTTTAGATAAAATCGGTGTAACGCGACACACTGCTATTTTGGCCCCAATTTTATTTGATTAACTGATGATGCCCCCGTGTCTTCTAGCACTTCCTCACGTAAAGGTGGGCTGGGTTTTAACAGAGGGTGAGGACAGGGGATGATGATGTTGAAAAGCATGAGGAGTCAGAGTCCTCCAGTAGAGGATGTTTGATGACAAGTCCAGTATATGGGGCACTTACTGTGGTTAAAAGTGTATGAGTTATCCAGGCTGCTGAGCTGCTGTAAGCGGGCATGCATCATTCCTGCCCTGTTACGGGACACAGGCAGAGTCTGAGACTTCCGCTCATGAGCAACGGGTCCTGCCCCATCCTGGTTCCTGACGAGGAAACAGGACAATGTTAGATGAGTTAGTGAAGCAGGTCGGGGGGTGAATTATTCACTGTTTTACACACTTGAGTGGTGTAAATATAATCTGTCTAAAAAGAAACGAAATTTTACGGTGCCATAATACAGAAAGACTGGAAAATGTGACATTTTAACATTTTGGAGTTTATGAATGAACCTACGGCAAAAGTACATTTGTGATGTAGATTGCACGTCCTGCATGCAGCTTAGTAATGAAGTTATCAGCATTGGTGGTACAGAGGCGTTAAAGCAGTGAGTTACAGCGCAAGCCATGCATGAGTGAAACAGGCTACACGTGAATTTACAGAGCAAGTCACAGCACTGCAGCTGTAGTTGCGATCATGCGGTTGGTTTGAGAAAGCCGATTCCACCTTCAGGCTTACCCGAGCAGGACGGGGCAGGAGCCAGGTGTTATTTCATTATGTTAAACTTGCCAGCATTTAAATGAATAGAGATAGAAACAGTGATGACAGGTTAGAGAGAGTGAACACCCAAAGCCCCCTGGGAGCCCAGGCCGGGGCTCCCAGACAGTGGAGTGGGGACAATATGTTACGTGTTTGGATAAATTTGAATTGCTTAAATAATGAATTGTGCTGAATATAGAGTCAAACTGTTCAACAGTCGCACACATTTCAATTGTGTTTTTACCCTGGACAATCACAAAAGTCAACAAGTAGCTACATTCCTGTTTAAAGGGCAATTAATGTACAGCATAAAAAAATGATATTGTCTTTTCATAATAGGTTTTCGAGATAAGTGCTTTCCAACCAGGGGGTATTTCTACAGTTGCTAATAGGTTAAGTTGATAAGCTAAAAGTTTTCATTAATCAGTTGAAATAACTGTTAAAGTGATAAAATTGGTCTGAATATTTAGCGAAGGTCAATGGACAAAAGGTTACAATTTTCAAAAAGCTTTAAAATAGCGGGGTCCATGCGACTCATTTAAACACCGACACCAACATTACCTTGCAATGTATCTCTTCCCCATGTATCTGAACTGATGCAGGCACACTCTGAGAGACGAAAGGCAAGTGAAAAATTTGTCAGCATACATTTTTCAGCATTACGTGAAATCACAGCGTACATGAATATCAGACATCTTACTCGACTAGGGTGAAGAAGTCCATGAGCTCAGAGGAGGAAGCCTTGCTCCAGTATGTGAACAGAGCATCTGGAAGAGACAGTGATTGACATTGCAGGTGGGGACAGTTAGTTTTCTGGGTATTGTGGAAGTGTGAGTGAACACAGTGTTTTAGTCTCAGAAAGATAAAGCCGATGGAGAGTGTGATCTTACCCTCAGACATGCTTTTAAGCACATGTAAGAAACACATGAGGAGGCTCTTGATCTCCGCCTGGTCCAGTTTATCGCATCGCAGCAGGGTGCTGCCCAGGGTCGAGGCCAGCTGGTTCTGAGGGACAGAAGAGGAAAGTCAGGCACAGACAGACAAACATATGAAACGGTCAGGGCTCTTGAGTACAGAATCTGTTTTTATACCCAAAAAGAAAAGAAGAGCATTTAGCAAAACAATTTCAAAGTCCTTTGAAATTCTGCTGTATGGTTCATTGCCATTGATCAAAGTCAAGGAAAACTGAGCCTTGGAATTTGTTGGGAGGGGGAAAAAAAACAATAGAACAGAAAGATTTACGGTAAGTTTTTATGACATAATTAGTACGGTTTACTGAAGGCCTGAGATTACAGTGGTAAAGCTACACAAGTGAAGTCATTCACTCAAGCCCGTTCAGGCCTCTACGAGCGGTGGACAGACTGACGGTGGTATAATTCTCCCTGCTGTGGCGGAGAGCAGGGAGAAAACAGCAGTGGAGCAACAGCTCCACCGCAGCAAGGGGTTGGCGACATACCAAGCAGGTTCCTCTGCCAGCAATGAGTCTAGACCATGAAACTGGGGATGACTTCATGGAAAGCATGAGGCCATGGCTTTGGCTTTTTGACGTGTGTTTTGCATGGAGGAGGGCTTTAAGGCTAAAGTTGGTTTTACTGAAAAAATGGACTGACATTGTGAAGCTGCGGTGAGATTATTCTTAATAAATCAAAGTGCTGTCTTTAAGGTTTTGAGCTAAAATAGACAAATTTTTGTGGCTTGTAATTATCATAAATCACTCTGATAAATGCCGCCCCACATCACACATGTTCTACACGTTGTGATACATGCTACCACACATCACACATGAAAACAGAAGATGAGACAAACAGCAGCACAGACAATGAAAAATAAAATCCTTTGTGTTTACTGAACTATTCATTTCTAGCTTGAGGCTGTTTTTCTGTGAGAGTGAAAATGACACGACACACGTCAAAAGTGAGAAATCCCTTAAGCATGCAAGTAGAAAAACAACAGGACTACTTGGTGGCAACAGAGATCCAACAGGCCAAAGCCTGAGAATCAACTGACAAAGAAAGGAGTCAGAGTTCAGGACACCAGGACACTCTCCACACACACTTTCACATTCCCAGATGGGACACTGCGAGGAGGGAGCATGACTGCCCGAAGGCTTTGTACTTGGAGTGAAATGCTGGGCTGCAGAACGCGCTCTGCTACGCAGGGGACGGAGAGCAGGGAGAGGTCCATGGTGACACGCTTTGTGCGCTCGGAGAGCACGGGCTCCTCTGTCTCCATAAAGAAGCGCAGGACATTGACGGAGTGTCTCCGTACGAACTTGTCCGTCTGCCACGACCAGCAGTACAGGTAAGGTGGGGGGAGTTAATGGTACAAGTTAACACGGTGTGACTTTCTCTGGCACTTATGTCATGGCAGGGAAAGGTGTGATGAAATAGAAAGATATAAACGCACGTCACAGAAAGCAGAAATTTGATTTCCAGAAAACGTTGTTTTGAAATGGTTGCACACAGGCCTCCAGGAACTTTCTGAGATGTACCTTGTCCAGGGAATTGCCCTTGTCCATGTGCTTCTCATGCAGGCTGTTGCCGGAGTCAGTGCTGATGAGGGAGCCGCGGGAGTCTGCGTGGCGCACAGAGCTAATGTTGGGGGTGGATGACGTGTGAGGGGAAGCTGTTAGACAGAAAGATATTTTTATATTAATATAAAATATGCATAGATCATTTTTGTTTAATTTTCAGTTCCATTTTTCCAATCTCACCAGTGCCTGAGATGACTCCAAAAACATCTTTGTGCAAGCTGGTGTCCAGGAAGGTGCTGGACCTGGGAGGTGTCATCAATGCGTTGGTAAGGAGTGAATCTTCTCTTCCGTTCTGAATGAACAAAAAAAAAACATAAACTTAAATAGACATGACCCACATAAAGCACTGCTAGAATAGAAAGTCAGTAGGCTGTGTGCGTGTGTGTGTGTGTGTTTTTCTAGTGAGGTGTCCCCTGATCCTAAACTCTAAAAGTCCTGGTCAAAGTTATTCCAGTGTTATTTGGACAAATATGATCACAGATATGATGAAATCTTAGGTTGAAAAAATTGTAAAGATTGTATCAATATGCTTTTCTTTCTTTCAGTGTATTGTATATCACTTTTTTTAAAGGTGTGTTTTTTTAATAGGTGTCTAGATATTGCAGTGTGGGCCGAGTGATGACTTTGATTAACACTGAAAAGCTACTGTATGTTTAGATAACATTCAGAAGAAGCCACTAGGTGGCGCCCTTACATTGTTGGAGTGGTTGATGGTGAAAGGGGATACTTCCTTCACATTCAGCCTGTTGACGTTCTCTTGGAGCAGACCAAACAAGGGCAAGTACAAGGTGGCCAACCTGGCCTGCTGGCTCTGGAAAAACACATCAAGCCCTCAGCAGAATATCTCAAGATCACACAAACACGATCCAAAACGCCAAAAGTGACGAGACAGAGGTATGAAGGCGCCGCCTACCTTGGTGGTGTAGCGCTCATCGAATGTGTGCTTCACCATCAGGTTCTTCAGCACCTGGATGGATATCTGACGGATCTCCCTGAACTCCTGCAGAGCTGCACTGACCTCCCTGAGCAGCAGCCCGACCAGGAAGTGATTCTTACAGAAGTCATCTGTCAGCGAGTAATCCAGCTGAAGGTCTGAGGGGAGGAAGAGGAAGATGAAGAGATTAGGACTGGCTGACGGAAAAAAAAAATGAGTGTAGGATGTGAGAGGAGATAAAGTCTCAGAGAGTGCTAAACAATGAGAGTTAATGTATCACTTATTGTAACTCTGACAATGAAATATAAACAAGAACATTTGCAAGTATAAAAAGTTAGGAGAACAATTCACTTCTCTTGCTGGAAAATTATTCTTTATGATTGATCGTTTGGATTTCCATTGAACAATCTATATGAGGTAGATATACAAAGAAGCTGAGGGTGTGATGTGTAACAGATTCAGGCTGAGTTGCGGAGCTGCTGCTCTACATCAACAGTGATCAGTGTGGAAATAAGACAAACAGGATTAAAGCTAGTGATTGAACAGCAGCAGCTGTTCACTGATCCAACAGTTCCAACAGCATTTAAGACCAGTAAAGAAATCCCACAATCACTCACACACCCAAAGATTAAATTGATGCTGTTTCGTCTACTTTCATCTTTATTCAAAAGCTTCATTTCAAGCATGCACATATTAAAAAGACATGAGATTTCTCAGAAATTACGTGTCTTTCGGAAATCACTCACATCACTTGTCATAAACATTGTCTTGAAACGGATACGTAAATCATTTCACGTCAACCAGTTCGTAGTAAAGATTGAAGAAAATTGATTGAATTCTGATTATAGAGGGAATTTCTGCTCATGGCTGAATGGTCAGAGTGAACTCAACCTTGCACCTACCTACTGGAGTATCGTATGACTCCACCATATCATGTGGAGATAGTAAAGCTAATTGAGGAACACAAATAAAGAGAGTACGGACTGTAAATTCAAAGACTGCTACAACAACACAAAATGTAGAATGTGGCAAACTATTTTATGCCTTGAACAATGAAAGAGTTTAGTTTAATATTCAATATTCTACTCTCTACAGCTAGTCAATGCCTCATTTTGCTTGCTAATTGACCCTGAGATGAATGTGACAATCTCCTCACCTTGAAATCTCAGAATCCTTCCCTTTCCAAACGGCATGGGCAGGTTCAAGGGGACGTAGTGCTCGTGGTTGCACACGACACGCAGGAACTCAAACTTGAACTCAAAAAGTGTCTGCATTAAGAAACAACACAAACCAAGAAAGAGTAGTTATTCCAAAACATATTTGTAGCACGGACTGATATCCTCCATTATCAGAGCACTGACTGATTTTAAGAATTCAGCCTACCTTTGGGTCTCCAGGCATAAAACAGTTGATGTAGTTGTTGATCTGCTTGAACACGAAGCCTCTGTCCATCAGGTTGAAACAACGCTGCAGAGCGAAGGAGAACAATTCTTTCATTTAACTTTTTATAAATTTAAACACATTGGTCCCTAAATGAAGTGACTGTGAATCCTGACCTTGATGAAGACTGCCAGACTGTGGTTGGCGTTCCTGGCCGCGTCCAGGTTGTCTTTGTACTTCTGTGTGACGTGCGGCATCATCATGTTGACCAACGTCTCCACTGTGTGATGGAAAGATGCCGAGAAGCGCTGATTCCTGGACAGCTGAGAGACACGACCAGAATGTTGTGTGTTCACAAACGCTATTGTACAACCTACCACAACATTTTTAAGATAAGTAAGGTGATATTCCGTATGTTTCTAATTGTAAAAAGAGCATGTAGAATGAATGGGTTCAGGGGGTCAGAGACATAGATAATGTAGGCAAGTTGGGAAGTATTTTGTTAACAATAACAGCAAATGAAAAATGAAACTGGAACTTCATAGGACACGGTTCCATTTTTTTCCAGACTGGTGTGACCAACACTTCTGGGGCTTTTACTTGCTTCCCTCACAGCCTCCACAATAGCAAGTGGAGGTTAAACCCTGGGATGTGGTTTCTTATGGGGTACGAACAAATGCAGCCAATTAAACTGCACAGCCGTGTGGGGCAGACTGTGGATACATCATACTTTGACTGTGGTACTGTGGCTGTCCACAAGACTCGGCATGTTGCAAACTACAGTGAGCAGCCTGAGCTGTAATAAAGCAGACACTTCTGAGTCAAGCGCACACGTCGTGGCAGACTTACCTTCACCTTACAGCTCTCAATCAAGTACTGAGCCATGGACTTGACTAAGGCTTCAAAGAAATACCAGGAGTACTGCGGGGCAGACAAACATCAATCAGACGACGTTCATGTCAAATGTAATTATACGCCATGTAATCCTTTAAAATTGGTACAGATGTGTTACCTTGAGCAGCTTGTTGCTCGTGAGGAAGTCAGTGGAAGGCTTCAGGATAGCCGTCATGGCTTTGGCCAACTCCTCGTGCACTGATCGGGTGCTGGACGTCGTGTGCGGCTCGGCCTTGAATACAAACTGTAACAGACGCATGCAGCGAGAGACGTGTGGATCCTCCGGTGCGAACACGACATATAGATAATGAGAGGTGAGATTTTTACCTTCACGTATGACCTCAGGTAGTGTTCCAACCCCTCCTCATGGCACTGGGCAACAATGTGAATCATGACTCTACAAGGAAACGACAGCAAAGGAAAGCATGAGTGAGAAAAGGTTTCTGAAATGAGGGTTTTAAAACACAACACTGTCCATGTTTAGTTTCATATCACAATAAACAAAGTTTTCACAATAAATCATTTCAAACTAATTGTAATTTATGTGCATGAATTTAGATGAATCTGAGGCAGTTGTTGAGTCAAGGGAGGTTTCAGAGACACTTGCCTGGTGACGTTGACGGCCACATCCTCTTGGGTGGCACTGGTAAGCACCCTAAACAGCTGATTCAGGGTGGTAGGCAGGAACTTGATCATCACGTGACTCTCCATGGCGTGCAGACTCTGACGGCACAACGTCACAGAGGTATGTTTATGGAGAGTTCAGTGAAACAGCTCTTAATGTGCAGTGTGAAGAATAATCTTTCATTGCTTTAAAGGAGAACACAGAAGACAGACACAAGATAACATATGAGGAAACTAATCAGGACACAAGTAAACAACATTGTGATAATCACCTACACTACATGCTCAAGAGGCTGGAACGTGGCAGAGAGTGGGTACCCTGCACAGCATCCGTCCCTGTGTACAGGAAACCTACACAAGCCCTGCCAAAGTCATTTGGCGAGCTGCCAGTTGGCACAGCTGACCTTAAGTTTGACCCTCCATCTATTGTTCATGTTCACTGCTGTGTTTACATTAGAACCCAAGAGATGCATTGGATTAAGTGTTGCTTTCCATGTCAATTTCAACCAGCGGAACAGTGAACGGAGATTCCCATGGACTGGAACGAAGGTGAGAGATGGAAAAAGTAATAACTGAGTTACTGGTGCCACAGAAAAAAAATGGAAAAGGAACCAGCTAAGAGTAGACTTCGGACAGAAATACTGTTATCAAACTAATATCTACTGGTAAGTTACAAATAAATTCTGTATCAATGGCAATGGGAAAAAAATTGTATCAACTACATGTGACTGTGAGTCCGAGCTACTTTTAGCTGACGAATTAAAACAATGAGTGTGAAGGGTGACAAATGTCTGACCTTTACCTTCAGTTGTGTCACTTGTGAATAAAAGAAATCATCATCACGTTGTACATGTAACTTAAAAATCTAATCTTTAAACTTGCACTCATTGCTTTACCTTCAGGTATTTGACCAGCTCTCCTCCTGATCCCTGGGCCGCAGACGCTACGCTCTGACAGTGATCGAAGAAATTGTGCAAATGTTGATCCTGAAATGTCGAGGCACAAAAAATAATTCAGAATACAAGTGGTTATTATTCCACAACACTGGGTTGTAATGAAATCACAGGACAAGTTCAGATGTGACAAATTTCATAGGATACACATGAATCCAGTGTCATTTACAGCACAGACATTCAACTAAAACAGAGACTAACCTGAGTGTAGACAGTGGAAACAAGGTGAGCGGACACCTTGAATAAAGGCTTGCCTCCATCCACCCATTTGACTTCAGGACCTGAATGCTGTAAGGAAATAAATTAACAATCATTTGGTGAGTAAATATAATGAACTATATCCGTGCAATCATCCCTACAGACATTTTTAAATGTATTTACGTATTCATTTTATTATTACATGGGCTGTAACCTTTGTTTTTTTCTCCTCCTAGTTGTATTTACACATGTACTGTGTGTACGAAAGATTCAAAAAGAAAGAAAAGAAGAACAAGAACTCTGAGTAGATGAGGCCAAGTCATCACTGTTAAACAACTTGAGGATGCACTCCACCTTGCCAGCCCCCTCCTGGCAGCTGAGGTATCCAGCAGGCAGGTTGGCAGCCACGGGGATCTGACTCTCATTCATGATCACTCGGCCGTCCTTCAGCAATGGGAGCCAGGCGTAACCCACTGAGAGCAGCGACACAGGAGAAGAAGATAGTCGGCTAACAGTCTGCTGCTTCGAGCCAGAAACATCACTAACACACCCAACTGTACTGTATTTCAAATGGAACATGCAGACATTTTAAAACGATGTGGTTTCAAACCGTCTGTGTGAAAACTCGGTGTTGCAGTTTCGTACCTTGCATCTCGACCAGTTCCCTCTTCTTGGTGCTGGCCTTGCTGTTGCTATCACAGCTGAGGTGGAAGAAGGTGAAGAGCAGATGGTGTTTCTCGTGGAGCTGGGTTGGCAGCTCAATCTTGAACTAAAGGGCAAGGGCACAGACAGACATTTAGTCACAACTGCATTGACTGATGCAATGAACGTGATTCTGCTCTATGTGCCTGGCGAGAAATCTAGTGCTCAAGTGTCCAACCTCATCATAAAATTCTGGGTTATGCTGGTGATGTAGTACTGCAGCGAAGGCGTTTTTGGTAAACAATGGTCCTCCAGGTCGGCCGTAGATGCACTATGGAATAACAATGGTTGATTAGATCCGGTGACGGGTGGGGCCGTCCTTTGGGAGTTTTCAGTTCACCTCCAGGACACATTTGTGTTTACCTTCAGTGAAACCGCCTCTTCTTCATCCGAGTCCTTGAACTCAATGCAGACAGCTATGTTTCGAGCCTAAAGACAGACGCAACGAGCAAAGTCGTCCCGGTTAGCCACACAACAAGAAAAAAGTGTCTCTGCTGTTTAGATTTTGGGGGGAAATCAGTGCACATTTTCACTTTGTAATTATGGAAACTTGCTCTCAATGTCCCTGCTCCAATGACACTACTCGGAAGAAAATGTGCGATACCTTTGCAAACGACTTTTGGCTGTCGTACTTCAAGTGCTTCGGGTAGACGTAGAGGTGATTGTTGTAGATGGTGAAAGGCTGAGAACATTTGGCTATGCACGGCACAAACTCCTCCACTTCAAAGAAGACGCTGGTCTTCTCGCTGACATCAAACTGCTTCACAGGAATGTAGGATGAGGTAACACAATCTATACACAGAAGCGGGAGGGAGTGAGACCAAATAAACAGCCTGCAGACAACGTGGCCGATCTGGTCTGAACAGAAGCAGCTTTCATCTCTGCACGGAGTGAGTTTGGAGGGGCTTACTTGTCAAGTCGGGGGCTACACTGTCAATGGTAACATCAAGGTTTCCTAGGATTACAGGCAGCTTGGCCATCTTCTCTGGCCTGGGGAAAGGAAAATAAACTCTGGTTAAGCCTTTGCGATCGTCCACCAAAGACTGAATAAGAAACAGGCAGACGGCCTAGACATGAACAAATAGTACTGTATGTGGCCACATTCGCAGATGTGAGCAAACATCTTATTTTCAAAACTGACAAGCATTTTCCAAAGTACAACCTATAGGAACATTATTTTCCTTTCCAGGACATCTGCAGGAGGACTTAAACGACAAGTGTATTTGTAGAAACGCTACTAACTTTCTGAAATCAGCCAGCAGTTTGAGCATGTCGTCGTTGGACAGCTTGTTGTTGTCCTGTCTGTACAGAGCTGAGAAGCGAGCACTTTTGTCAAGCGTCCCTGAAGCATCTTTGAACAAAGGCCTGCGAGAAAGAAAAGAGGAGTCAAGGACGTTTGTCTTGCACACACGTCCATCCCTGTGTGAAGGGATACATCATGTTTGTTCGGCTAAAAACAATATTTGGTCTACGGCTGCAACTAACAAATATTGAAAAACATGCAAAGGAAAGACAGCACAGGTTATATCTAAAGTTAAGCAGTTTAATTTAGTAGATCCCTGAATTAATTTTGATTTGTTTTTTGGATTGTATGCACAAAACTGTAGATATGAGTGTTCATCATGGCACAATGCAGACTGTCAGTTTTGGGAGAGAACACGAGTTGTTATTACGCCACTCTCAGTCAAAGCTCGCTGCCTTATTCTCTCTCTATGTAGGTTTAATTGTATGTAATAATTTTTATTTATATCCTTCCTTAAAGGCTGCAAGACAAACAGTCGGTGTCTGACTGACAGAACATACACATGACAAGTACCTTGCTGCCCAGGCGAAAGGCATCCTGTACTGGCCTAACCGGCTACATGCCAGCTTGGCATTCTTCAGGACCTTCTGCGCCACCTGGTGCAAAAACAGAAATGTACTATTGGAGATTTCACTGCAGACAGTATTATTCAGCACGCTACCAGTCTCAAACACCCCGGTGCCTCTAGGGTGAAAAACCACATTTGTACAGTACAGCCAAAGTCAATGCTTGTTTTGAGTGTCTGTGCAGATGATGATCTGTGTATAATGTGGAGTAATCTGGTGGAATTTGCTCGGTGGGGAGGGGGAGGGGGGTTAGGCGTAGGTCAGACAGTACCTTGGTGGAGTCTGAACTCTTCATGTACGGCTCGGCACAGTGGTTGATTCCCCCCTGAAGCACCTTCTCTATGCGAGCCACCAGGAAGATATCCGGGTGAGGGCACATTACCGAGAACACTCCCTGTGGACAATTGTAGAAATGTATTGGTAAATTTGAAACACAAAACCAAATAGATGTTTAGATTGTGCTGCTGTCGAGCGGAGAAAACACCAAAATAATCATGGTATCTCTTCAACTTTTTAATAGAGTAAAGAACTAGTGTCTTTACTCTAACATGACTCACCTGTCTGGGATACTGCATGGCTGCCTCTGGCACCCCGTGGACCAACCGCTGCCCCTCTGGGGGAGCGTCCCCCCCTCCGTTCATGTACTGGCTGATGTTACTGGGCACCATGCCCCTCACGGACGGGTGGTTTAAGTCCACGTGGAAGTCGGAGGAGATCTTCCTGCCATTCTGGATGTCAAACAGCGAGAGAGTGACATAGAAGGGCTCCACCTGGAGAGGAAACAGAGGAATGATTATGTATTAAGGCAATTGATGCTGGTGATTTTTCAGACTTTTTCACGTCACATTTTGTCAACTAGGCTGCATCAGGACACCATAAAACAGTGAAACGCCGGTTACTCTCAGAATTAGCCTTAAACAATAACTAAAGCACTTTGGGACGAGGTCAGCATAGAAATGTAATGCATTGCTTAACTGGCCTACCTAGCTATCATGCAACATATCATTAGTAACTCTGCAGGCAACGTACACACTGTTATAAGTCATCTAAACAAAAACTAGGGGCATTTTAACTACACTTGATTCTTCCCATGTTATGTTGCATTAAATAGTCTCAACAGTGATTTCAACACAGTGAGGTACACAGATTTAAAATTTGGGACAAAGAGAGTCTTGGTGTTAAAAGCAGTTGTCAGAATCATTATCAGCAGAGGACAAAGTGGGATTGGTGCACAACAAATATCTTCCGCATATCGAGTAGCTTTTGCAAGTTTATATCAGTGGAGGGAGCTGGGTGAACACACTTCACAGTATCTGTGTGGAGCATGTTCAGACTTTAATAGACAGCTTCTGCTGGGAAGGACAGCAGGACATTGGACTCCATTATACAGATTGTTCGCCATTACTGAGTCTTTGGCCTGGTTGCTATGCCAACAGGAGTCCTTCTGCATCTCAAATAATGAGCCCATCCGGTCTCGAACCATTTCATCCGTCTTTAATCTGGCAGATAATTGTGGCAAGAAAAAGATCAGTCTTACGTTTGTTGTTGGTCCTTCCTCGTTCTCGGCCACGCAGCTTTGCAGATTGAACGAGAGGTCATTGCAGTTCACCAGAACACGTTTGCCAAACTTCTCCTCGAACTGCTTCACATCTGGCTCTATTCCTGAGAAATCTAGTTTCTAACAGACGGTACAAAAGAAAGAGTGTTAGGTTGGACCCCACTACCACCTGGGAATAAGTGAACTTAAATGTACTTTACGTTTACCTGTGTGTCAGGGTCGAGGGTGAACAGCTTCAGTCTGGTCTCGTTCCTCATCCGGGACTCGATATCTCTGGTGCTCTGAGGAGAATAGAGGCATTTCCTAAATCGGTTTAAACCAAAATCCTATCTGAAAGCCAGAAGCGCCGTGTGAGAGATCTGCACTCAGTTGGTTTTATCATTAGGACGTTTTTTTCTTTTGCCCCCATCTGGAAATAAAGCTTGATATTTGATTGGCTCAGTGGGGAGAGTCAGGTGGTACCAGCACATATTTCTGCACACTGTTACCTGTCAAGCTGTTTTCCAGCTAACTGTTACCACCAGTTTCCACGCACAATTGGCTTCACTACTCTGTACTAGTCAACACAAAGAGCTTTTTTCCCCTTAAAATATTAAATATCCATTTGAGGGGAAAAACGCTTCAGGAGCCTGTACTGTAAGTCACTAGTTGGTTAATAATTAAAGAAACACAGATAATATCCATCAGTTTATATCATTATCTTTTTTTAAACTCTTGATGCAGGTGTCATTGTGTAAAAGCAAGACTCAGCTTTTTCTGCTACTTTGCTTTGGATGTGGTTGGATGCACGTTTAGAGGCCAGGTGTTTATTATGCTGAATTGTTTTTTGGATGAAACCATAATCACACTTCTGAATGAAAGAGTCATACTGTGGAAATGATTTTGTTACAGTTTAATTGAGTCACATGACAACAAGTCTGGGTTTAATTTCAGATCAGAACTAGAAAAAACAAAAACAAATGAATGCCTGAGAAATTAGGTGTGTAACCAGTGAGTTTAAGCCTTAATTCAAGCCAAATGTTTGGTAAAAGGGCAGCAGGCTCACAGCCTCAGTGAGGAAGAGCGGTTTAATGGTTGTTAAACAAATGATGTAACAAGTGTAGAAAGTGAGACCTACCTGAAAGCTGTCCATACTGCCAGAGGAACTGCTGTCTGACTTTCCAAGATCATCATCTGAAAGAAAATTTAAGAATTTGTTAGATCCACCAAAGCTAAACTCAATACAAACTAAACCACCTTGTGTTGTTAAACCTCCAAACTCAGTCACTGACATGTGAAAGTTCAGTAAATACAAATTAAAACTGTTCAGCAATCAGTCGGGATTGAGAGGGAGATCCTGCGGCTCCTCTGTGGTATATCTTAAGAAATCTCCCAAGCAGAATATTTTTTCTCTCTCATTCACGGCGTGATTAATAAAAGCTTGGGAGCTGGGAAGATTAGTGGAGCATTTTGTGCCGAGGCATTCAGCCTGGTTCCTCCACAGCTAAGCCTCCTATATGAGACAGTAGGTGAGTATTAAAAGCCTGGGTGGTCCAGTGTCACACAACCACAGACTACACGTCGAGAGCCAGGAGGAAGTAGAGGCCTGCGAGTAGGTGTGGATGAACAAAGTCTCATTAAAAACATCCTCAAGTGCAAAGAGTGTCCCAGAATAAACAAACCGATAACAATGAGTGGATTTACTGGATCTTTTAAGTACGGTTAATTATTATTATTATGGATATAATAACTGAGGGTATTCTTCGTCTTAGGAACTAAGCATACGTAAATGCAGCATTGTTGCTTCTATAATCACATATATTAATTAACCACTTCTTACATTGCAAATGTATATACTGGTATATCAATAATAATAATAATATTTAATACTTATAATAAAACATAACAGGCATATTTCAGGCTGCCAAAAAATTGTTTTACACGAAATGTAAGAAGTGGAATAATTAATAATTAATTTCACATTTGTCTGTCCTTTCCGGGCTGGAAAAAAATATGGAGGGACAGGGACATCACTTCACAGACCATCATGAATTTCTCCATTCCGCTTTTCCTGCATGGCGATCTCAAAACTGCTGTGCAATATCTTGTTCAGGGTGTTGATCCAGTCTTCCATCTCTACTTCACTGTCGGCAGCCAGAAGGTAGGTGCTCTTATCCTGCATCTTCAGCTCAAAGGCAAACCTCCGAACCTTGTTGTTCTGCGGAGACGACACAAAGGGGAGATTAGACGAGATCAGGAGAGAAGGGAGCAGGGGAATTTTTTTTGGGATACATTACAAAAGTTAAAACAAAGTGTGAGATCAATGTTTCTATCTGACATCGAAAATTTGACGGCCTATGTTTAGTTTTTCAAGTTTAAAAATGAAGAAATGTTTTACAACACTGAACCATTGCCAGCTCACCAGATGGCAACTGATGTTTAGTTTTTATGATTTATTACTTAAATCATTACTCGCTTCACTTTTATTCTACCGTCACAGTCACTTGTACTTTGCTATTTCGGGCCTGGAAACATATCGATGCACACGAGAATCTAAAAATCAGTTTCCAATTAGTAGCCTAACCTAAAGCCTAAAACTGACGCCATAACAGAGTGAGTAAAGGCGGGACAGAGTATTTCCATCTGTGTAACAAAGCCTGCAGCTCTGCCAGGAGCACAGCAAAGACTTTATGAAGTGTGATGGAGCAGCTGGGTGAAGACACCAGAAAATGAGCTGGATCTGTGGGGGTGAACTTTGACCTCTCAACCACCAGGAAGAGTGATGTCACTCTCCCATATAGGCTTCAGTGTGACTCTATTTCAGTCCATTCGGAACCTGACAAGTGCTCAGTCGGCTGCAGTTTGTCCATGACACGCGAATGACTCTGCCTGTAGAGTTTCATAAAACATCCGAGCAGTATTTCTGTAGCGGAACGGGTCAAGTCGTCTCAGTATTGTCAGCAGTGAGTGGGTTGTTGTGCTGTGGTTATCACAGCGGCTTGTCTGCAGTGTTGAAACAGCAGAGTGGGAGTGACTGGGAGGGAGAGTCATTATCTGCATGCTGGATGAGTAAACATGCAGAGGGGTGTTTAAGACAGAAATAAAACTGGAGTCTCGATAAACAGACTTAATCAACCTAACACACAGAATGTCAGGGCTCAGTTTTCTAGACAACACACCGCGCACAAATCCTCAGGGAAATTAGTGAACGACACTCTCAGAGTTATTAATATCATTTGCATGTATACTCTTACTTCAAAGAGTGAGTGAGTTGAGAAGAGACAATAAGAGAGATAGGAAGAAAAAAAAGCCCCTTTGATCCATGTTAACTGCTGGTCACTTCATTGACACTGATAATGCTCTGTATGTTTGAACAAACTGTATGTTGGCATCAGGAGCAGATTTGTGGCTGAGTGAGACATCACTCCGCAGCTGCCAAGTGAAACATCTGCAGCGCCGCTGATAGAGCAGTTTCTGCCGGTTGATTTAAAGTCACACCAAAAAAGTATATCATGGGTTGTTGTGCAATGCAATCCAATTACTTTTGGGACAATTAGCAATAAGCTTAATAACACACAATTATTCATAAAAGTAAAGGCTCTGTATCACAATCATTGTACACCGATCGGCCACATCATTGAAAACCAGTTACCTGTTTTAATCTTGTGGCTAATCGGTGACAACCAAGTAAGAAAACATTACATCTGCTCCCAGACACAATCCTCAAATCATCATCATCAAGTTTTATTCTAAAAAGAAATAAAATACTCTGAAAAAAACCCAATGTAAAACAGCATGTATAAATATAAAAGTAGTATGTAGCCCTTTTGTAAACCCAAATGGTCCTGAGAGTGTGTCCCTTGTATTTTGATACTGAGATTATTCAAAGTTAAAGATTGACTATGACAAATAGCCTGAGAAAAAGGGAGATGCAGTCTTGCTACACTTCTTCCACTGCTGAGGAATGTGACAGAGGAAAGTACTGTGGTTAAAATTCTGAGTGGTGTGGAGGTCGGGGATCTCGATAGATGGTACATACCACCATAACCCGCACTAATGAAACTTCTCAAAGCATTAAAATACCCAAAGTGCTCCACTATCCTCCTCCTGTCCTGTCAACATTCATCAACTGGAGCAGTAAAATCAGGTTCTTTCCATCTATTGACACGACAGACAGATAACAGTGCACCCAGCGAGTCTCGGCCTACATTCAGACTCCAGCACGTGGCATGGTTTGCCGACGTAAATGGCACGGAAGTGAGACTTCAGCATTCACCTTGTTTCACCACACGAGAGTCAGCAGTAAAACATGACCTTGGGGAGGAGAGAGCTCAGGTTTCAGGGAAATGGACTAGAGAGGTTCTCACAGATCCATTTCAGTAGCAGTCCATCACTGTCGGAGCAATTTGTGTTGACATTTTGCCCGTTACAGATCAAATTTTAGCTCCCACGTTTGGAAATTCATTTATAGAGACAGGAATTGTAAAGAGGAAGTGACTGTGTCCATAATTTCAGTTTATTCCTGGTAAATAGCATTTTAATTTGCACTGGGGACCTGGCTACACCCTGCACTACCAACAGGATATCCCATTTGGCAAAAGCAGGTAATGGGTCATCTGGGGTCATTTCAGTTCAACAATCACTGCTATTGTTCCAGAGATAACTGGAATACTTTGGAGTGTACCTGAACCACGCCCATACAGGAATCCAAGAAAATGGTTCCTTTGGGCTCCTTGGAAATCTTCTCATCCTTGTAGAAGTTCAAATTGTAAGAGCCGTCTCCGAGCTGGGTTAGGTGGAAATACCTCCTCTTGAATGACTGAAATGATGAGAAGAAATAATTGTATTATACAGTGTGAGATTAAGTTCTCAGTCATAACGACAACAATCCTAGCATATCTGGATCTGAACTAAAATTATCAGCATTTGTTTCACAAATAGTCCGATAACCAAACCTATTTGTTTGCCCTCAAATGGGACAAAGAAAAGCAGCAAATCCTCATATTTCAGAAACTGAAACAGGAGGAGGTATGAGACTCAAACGATAAATCATTCATCATAATATTTACCGACACACTTCTACCGATAGATTAATTGACTAAGTGACTAATAAGTTTAGTGGCCATCACCACCGTCTCACCCTCATGGTGACGCTGATGGCACTGTTCATGTTGCCTTTGTACAGCCAGCCGTGTTTGGTGATCCCACCTTTCTGGGATCCGAGGGAGGCCGTGTCCTGCAAGGGGACAGAGACACAAGATAAGACAATATAAACCACGCTGATGCTGAAAACACTGCAAAGTCAGGAGACAATGCTTGGCACATAAGGGGACAAAATCCTTATGTCAGGACCATGTCACCCGTTTCAAAGGAGAGAAAACAATGTACACTATTTAGAACCACTGGCAGATTTTTCACTCACTATACTATTGTATCAGCAGTGCTTTTAACACAGCCTGTCAAAACCTTTCCTCACTGTGCAGGAAACCTTTGATGTTGTGGTTTGAGATGACATGGAGCCCAACGTGATGTCGGTCCGCCTCAGTCCAAACAAGCAAGCGGAGGAAAATTACACAAACCGCGATTGGAAAGCCAAATAAATATCTGGATCTTCGCAGCAGGTCCTGGACACATGAATCGAATCATCTCACACTTCTGAGGCGAGTAACCATGAGAGCACGCCTTGCACATATGACTAAGCCACCATGATCCACCGGCCAATCACGATCTGTGAAAACAAACCAATTAGGAGACGTAATGAAGGACGGGGATATGGGGACAAACTCTGCGGCCCTGTTCTGGTTTAGATCAGGCCTGGATGAACAGAAGATGTGTCATGTGCAGTTACACGTCCCGACTTTGAAAGACTACAGCGAAGACCCGTTTCCCTCACACTTTCGGACTATGAGAAGAGTGAATGGCCTTTCAAGATGTCGTCGTCCTGGCCCTGCATCTCTTCTTCGTCTCTCTTGCTAATATAGAAAAGGGGATTTTAAATGTGCTGGCAAGAATATTCAAGATATTCAATGTGGGGTGATCTGAAAAGCATCTGGAAAGGTTCAGTGCCGGTTTTTCCTCATCAGTGTCTAGACAACATTCACCAGTCCCCGGGGAGGCAGACAAATCACAGAGTTCATTCAACGTGAATAGTGATGGATATCTTGGGGGGAAGAGTGAAAATCCCTTTTTTTTTATTTGCACAAGCAGCCTCCTTGTTGGAAATACTGTACATAACGGCTGCTGTGGAGGCGATGGAGGCCAGAGAGAGAGGCAAGAGTTGAATGAAGGGTAATTTGGATCTTGGTGATTGCTCCTGCCCGGTCAGAGGTAAAGTTGACAGTGAGGCTGAGCAGGATAGACCCTGACCCCTGACCAGCCTGGAACGGCTTCAGTCTGAAGGACCCATTTCACTCAGTCACCACTGCAACCAACACATTTTGGTGTCTGTAGACGGTCCAGATAGATATATCAGGCGAGGAGAGAGTGTTCGAAATATATCAGCCACAGCTCTGTATCGTCTTTGAAGACTCGCATGAAGACTGAGAGTCTGTCGGCTGATTAACGAGCAAGAATACACGCCCACACTGTCATGCATGAATTAGCAGAGGGCAGAAAAGATCCACATTTTGCACAGTGACCTTGAAAATGTCGTTGTGTAAAAAAACAAAAACAAACATGGTACGCCAGGAAAATAGTCTTTAAGTCTAATTACATGTAATTCAGCTGATAGACACAAAACTGCTCTTTAAGCAAAACACAGAACTGATGATGGGAATAAGATGCGAAAACACAATTAGAAACAGGATAACTTGATTTATAAACTTGCAAATAAATAAGAATAGAGAAAATAACTGAATTTCACAGTGTTTAAGTCATCTGACAAAGAAGTAGTGATGTGAACTCACCTCATCTTTGTCAACATCCTCGTCCACTTCAAACACATGGACAGCCAGTTTATCAGGTCGGGAAACTTTGCTGTGAAAATATAATCAATTCACATTAAAAGGGCGGTTTGTGTTAATGAGACCAGATACTGTTTTGGTTGCATAATTTTAACATACTGTCACTTTAATATCTGCTTTTTTAATTTCAATCTCCTATAATTAAAAAAAAGTTATTGCCATAATTTGATCCAACAGTAAATGATGGATACAGTATAGCTTCTAGTTGCTTAGAAAATTAAGATTTTACATGTTAAATACACAAGCTCATATAATTCAATGTATTTAAACTTTTAACACTTGAGAAGTGAAACATTTTCACATGAAAAAAAGTGACTTTCAATTTTTTGGAAGATTTTAACGCTAATATAGCAATTCACTTGAGGAAGTCACTTTATCTGTAATGACTGTCACAGACATCGATCGCAGTCCTGAGCTAAGCTTGCGTGCTTTGATTTGTCCTTTTTGTCGCCGTAGCGTCACCACCCTGAAACATGCAGCCATGAAAATGTACAGGTGTGTAGTTGGATATGAGCCAACCCACATGTACTGAGTGCTCATGGAACAATGCAGTAATGGCTACTGACTGCTCATGGGTTGGAAGGACAACCTGTTGCCGGGCGCCGTGACTGATGTGATCCCATTGCAGAATGCTCTCTAGTGCATATTTGCAGTTGTGTCAAGGTGAAAATCAAGAAAAGGCACTTGGCTGCTCAGGGAAATACGTTTGGGTGCGTACTGCCTGGTGGAAAATTAAAATGTGCCGAAGGCAAGAAACACTTCAACTGAAAGCAGTGTGAGGTTTTTAACAGGCGAACCACGTCACAGTTTATTGTTTTAACTTCCCCAGGTTTACTAAAGCGACAGAACAGTTGGCAGCTGTGATACAGTCAAGGTCACCGTCAACTCATACTCTCACATATTGTCAGTAAAACAGATACTCTTCGGGGAACAGACTGGAACTTGATGACACAATTTCGGGACAATGCGGGTGGTTTCCACTCCGGCTGCAGTCGGGAATCATCCAGTCCATCATTAAAAAGTAAACACTCTTTTGTTGCAGGGAAATAAGAATTCTTCTTCAGCAGCGTTTCCTCTTCCTTGTAATTAAGTCACGACGACATTGTGTCAGAAGCTGGAGACAAATAGTTCAAACTGCACGTGTTTGTGAGTGCACTGTGTTTCTTAGTCTAAAATCTGTGGCATCCATGTATTATGTGGAGTAGCTGTGTTGTTACTTGCCCATCAGAAGAATGTCTTGGCACACAAATGCATTACCTCTGCGAACACAGAGTAGAGTCCTGTAACTACAGACTTACTGTGGAAGCTGTCGAAAGTCTCCAGAATAGTCCTCATACTTGTAGTTGACCACATGCCAGTCAGACTTGTAGGTCTTGATGCACTGAGGAGACACAATTCAAATGAATTACAAACCATTAATATTGTAGTCAATATTAATGTTGTGTCAACACAGTACAATGCACAGGGGGGGGGGGGGGGGGGGGGGTTGGCCGCCATTTAGAGGAGCAAGATGCAACAATATTTTGCGGTTGTTTAAGTTGTGTGGCCGAAAGGTTTCAGGGTTTGACGCATACTAACAACTTTCAAGAGTAATTCACTCATTTTGTACTCTTATAGTAGAACATTGTCAGATTCATCATTGATGGGGTCAAAGAAGAATGTATCTTTATCTTACGAAAACAAAAGAAGCAAAAACCGCAACTATAGTTTTCTTTTTTGTTCTATGCAATCTCCTTCCGTGTCAAAATCTCGCACCTTACATTATCCAGGATGCAATTCGACCAGCGACAGATTTTGTCTGAGTTTTTAGTGCGTTCTGCCACTTGCTGCAGCCTGCTCCTCGTCTTAAGCTGAGATGAGGCACAGGCTGCAGAGGTCTGGTAAGATCATTTCTTTAAACTCCACTCCCCTCAAGTCTGTTTTCATATTCACACAACACTGACTCCAGGGGTTTAACCGATTCAGTGCTGCTCCCTCTGCAGCGACAAAAGACTTTTCACAACCTTTCTAATGTGTGCAGTGGTAGGGTTAGTAATCAGTCGTCTCTGATGTGTAGAATTGTTTGAGGTCACCCTTTAAATATAAGGATCTCAACTCGCCACGATCTAAAATTCCAGCAGGTAGACACGGAGCATTTTTTAAAAGTTTTTATGAATCCCAAGAAAGCACAGTTACAATCGAATGTTTCCCTTTTTAGCAGAAATGAAAAGACTCTCTGCAGTTACATCCTTAAGGAAATAAAGTATCATGACTGTATGATGACCTCAGTCCGTCCGTCCATCTACACTCACTGGGAGGGAGTGTATCTCTATCTGCCTTTCCTTGGAAAGGAGACATCTGTTCATTGTTAGAATCAGTGATGGGAGCAGCTCCCTCTCTGGTATCTTTCTACAGGAATACGTGTCATTTATAATAACTGCCCCGGCAGGAAGACAAAAAGCAACCTGATCAGGAGAGCGATCGGAAACAGAGAGGCTCTCGCCCGGCCTAATCTCCACAGCTGTCCCGGTGATGTCACACGACACTCGACTGGGAGGTTTTTGTATCTTTTATGACTTCAGACAAAGGCGCCTGACACGCTGGCCTTTAACCTGGAAGGTGAACTGTCAGCAGCCAGTTGGTCTCTGGCTTAAGGAAACAGTGAGATGAGTGTGCATGGGCCGGAGTAAAACGTCCCCTCTCAAAGTCCTAATTCATCATTTTATCAGCACCAACTGAGTTTTCAGTCCTGCTGCAATTACTGCTAAAGAATAAAGAAAAGAACAAAGACTGAAATGAACTATAGCTGAACCACTGGATAGTAGACATGTCCATGACTCCTTATAGCTCTATAAACCAACACTGACAGAAAATAAACAGACTTTTGATAAACTTGTGGTTTGTAGAAATTAATTGCACTTTATCATTTCAGAGTCCCCTGGCATAAATAGAATATTTCCGGGGAAAATACAGTTCAAATAGTCCAGTTGCCTCCTGCAATAAGCCATAATAAGACCATTGACCATTCTTCAGGCTATACAGAGTTGGATTAATGCTGTGTTTAGCTGAACGCATGAAATAAAGAGGTTTCCTCTGAAGTGCTATATACACTACAGCTCATATCTGCTGTCAGATTTTGAAAAAATGTGGCTTAGAATAACCAAAACTGTTCTTACATTGGAAAAAAAAATTTTGGTCATGACCACATTGCTTATTGTAAAAAAAAAAGTTGATAAAGAAGACCAAATTTTCAGGCCCTTTTAAATCAGCGCACCTCTTGGACAAACAGACTCTGGGCGCCCCTCTCTGCATTTTCAGGCAGCGTGGGGTAGAGTGTTCTCCCTTGCCTCCTCAGAGTGGAAATCTGCAAAACAAAGAAAGATTTTGTTCAACATAAGAAACAGAACAAAGTCAACACAGCTAGCAGATCAAACACGACTCACGAGGAACATCGTAAAAGTGAAATTGAAGCAAAATGTGGGAGACATTTCTCAAGCTGGACACCTTTTTTTTTCTTTTCTTTTTTTTACAGTTTGTGGTCACAGCTGGAGAAAGTTGCCCTGGGTGTTCTTTCAAATATTATTCTGTGCTCGGGAACCAACTGATGTCTTCCTGAGGGTTCAAAGAGGCAGAATGTGAGGGAGGCAGGATGCCTGTCCATGCTGTTCAGCTCCAGGACCCACGGACACACCCCGAGTCTGGCTCCCTGCCACTGTACAGACGCGCTGTGAGTAATCAGCGTCTCTAATGTTTTGTCCAAGCCTTTAACAAATGACTAACAGGAATTTCACAGCAGAAACAGAAATCATGGCTCTGCAGCATAAGCACAGTAAAGACCCCACAAATATATTCTGAAAAATGTGATTTAACATATAATCTTAGAAAAAACATTCAATGCATTTCCTTTTTATTCATCCACTGTTTCCTAAAGCTTTTCTTAACGAGGTGGCACAGTTAGAAATCCATTTTGATCGTATAACTGATCAATGCTCTTTAGGTGCTCTTTTACTGTTACTTTAAAAAGAGGAGTGCAACCCACTTTTCAACTTCCCTTTCTCATTCAGATAGAGATCTCTTAAGACAGTAACTGTTGAGCGATGCGTTCAGGACTTTCGTGAAACAGAGACATGAACAGTGTCTTGAAGACCACAGCAGAAAGGATCCGCCTCACGGACTAATGTATATAAAAATGGACTTAATTTATTTCTTATTTTTTTGAAGTGTGAGACACTGAGTGAAATGCTGCAACGAGCAACAACATCATCATCATCAGGATCAGACCTCGGCAGGAGGCTTAAGTCTGACGGTAAAAATAAAGAGCATCTGATCGCACATAATCCCTGCGAGTGAAATATAAATACAACCATTAAGCGATAGCAGTCCGCCTGACCGGGTTAAAAGGAAACAAAGGAGTTCTGGTTTTGTGCAAGTCAAATGCTCGTCAGCTGTAAGCGTGAGCTGCGATGTCTGTGACCGCGGGGGGTGCAACACGATACCGCCATTATCTTTTTTTTCCGATTATTTTTATCGAACAGAAAAATGCTTGGAGGAGAAATAGGTTCCATGTTATTAGCTTTCAGCCAGACATTATCAAGTGAACATTTTTATCCCTTTTGTTTATATATTACAACATCCAATAAAAAAAATGACACCTTCAATACAAATACTTAAGGGAACGTTAGCACAGGTATCTAGTCTCAGAGAATTATGTCAACAAAACACTTCACATAATCATTCATTGATAAATACAATCCTAACCTTTTATGATGAGATAAATTGTACAATAACTTGTTAATACATTGTCAGAGTTATAGTGTATGTTGTCAGAAAGGATTCTATGTTTTCTTTCTTGGCGCACTATCCTGCTGGGAATACATGGTGTTTCAATACTGTACAAAAAAGCTTTATATGACAGAATATTGATACAATGATCACGATCACTCGGGACGGATCGACGCGTACCCTCCCTCCTCCACACAATGACCTTGTATATGGTGTTAGACTGAGTGGTGTCATCTACGACAAATTCCACACCAAGCTTGTGTTCGCGAACCAGAAGTCTCTTCTTCCTCTCTGACACGCTTTCCTGCACGGGGCAGATTCTAATCTTTACAGTCCAAGAAGGAGAAATAAACAGCCATGGAGGTGAGAGGGGGCCAGGAAGTGGGTAACAGGAAGTGTTTAATTGGACTAAAAGTCGCTGGGGGACAACCACATGATTCTCTGGTGAAATAAGTCCCAAATTAGTGGGGCGGATTATATCTGCACTCAGCAGGACTCCGTCAACCTTTTGAGCATTATTTTTATAATGTAAGCAGGTGGTCTAAAGCACATGGAGCAAGTGCATTCAGGGCGTTTTCAAATCCACTTTTGATAGTTTAATGACGGAAAAAACAGGCTGCAGGGCCAAGCGCGCGGTTCATAAGGGTTGTACTTAGTCTTGATGTTTACCTCATGTAAGTAGCGTAAGTGGAAAAGGCAGGCGTTTGCCAAAGTCATTAGGATACATTATGTGTATCCAGTAGGGATTGGGCCAAAAATAATTTACCATCAATAGCCCCACCACAAACAGCTGATAAGGATATTTTTTTGAACCTTTTAAAAAGTGTGTCGTCAGTAGGAACGAATGGATACAGGGGAAGTGGGCAGGTTTTGAAAGATTCGAAAAATACTGAATATTACCAAACTTGTCCATTAAAGACAAACAGCATGTGGTGTCTTTCAAAACCTCGGTGGTTCAAGAAAAGGACGGAAAATATGGTCCAGATCTGTGGTCTTCAAGGCGGGGATGGGCCTCCACAATCTTATTACACCTCCAATTGAGAAGAAAAGGAGTGAGGGCCCCATCCTGGTAATCCAGGACAAATGTACCCAGGAACCTTGCACAGAGAGCACACAGAGACCTGCACAGAAGTGCCTGGTGCCAGCAGCTCCCAGGTCCAAAACAGATGGAGATGAACACTCACGAAAGAACAGGACCAACACATGACTTTTAATGTGCAAGTGAGGCAGAGACCTGATAGTAGTTTCTACTTCCGAGGAACAGGAGTAATACAAAAATAACACGGACAAAGGAGCTCTCTCTCTGTCTGTTCTGGCCTTGATTTAGCAGCGACTCCGGGCACGCTGAGGTTTCTGTATGAATACACACTGGTCATGCCCCCTCTCACTAAAAGCACCAAAAACCTGAAAGCTCCTTGACTGATTGAACACTTGCTCGAACCGGAGTCTGGCGAGGCTGAAACAGATGTTGGGTTCAATCACTGTTGCCTCGTGTGTTTTGTTTTTTTTTGGTTTCTCAGGCAGAATCACCTGTCCGCCCCTGACAACGTACCGTTTGTGTTTAAAGCTGGTATGTTGTGTTCATAGCAGCGGGCTGGAGGAGTGTGATACAAGAGAAGACAAAGTCAAGGCTGCCCCCGCTGTCACCGAGCACCCAGCTGCCAGGCCTTTCAAACTGTTAACAGCCCCTGACTATATCCAGAGCCAAACCCAAACTTAGAAACACTTCCTTTTATCCTTTTTTTTACTTTTATTCTGTTCCACACTGCCACCGTCCTTCTCATTGATGAGAGTCTGTACAGTGCAGTGATTAGATTGTGGTTTTAGTCAACAAACAAATTGTGAATTTCATTTTTGTCATAAACAAGTTGGTTAAGTGATAATGCATTTGAAAAGGCAGCTTTTTTGAGCTAGCGACGCACAGAATAACCTCATCATTTACACAATGTCCATGCCTGAAATGACAAAAACAGATTTGTGAAGAATGATGTGTGAGTATGACAGTGAATTGAGAGAGAAAGCAGATGATGGTCCTGAATAGAATTTGTAGATGTTGCAGCTAATGGTTGACATCTTTACCCCACAGCCACCAAAAAACCTTCTCATGTAAAAATTGCAGGCGTCTTCAGTGTCTTAAATGGGAAATGAATTACAGTTTTGCACTCACATGACAATAAATAAATAAAACAAAATCACTCTTGTTTGCAATTTTACTATCCAGCCTGTAAACAATTGAAAGTAAAGATGTTGAACTCATCATGGCTACTGAACCAAAGACGTCCTTCACTGCCAGGAGAGTTATAACCATATAAGGTTATATATGTGTGGCAGGGTCAGAACTGAGGATGCACTGTTCATCTCATTGCTGCTGTTGTTACAAAAACCTTTCTAAAGAATTGCCGTTTCCTTTAGTACCAGCGCTGGGCCAGATTTCCATTCTGGATTTCTTTCCACCCTCAACGTGGAAAGTGTGGGGGAGCGTGTGTCCTGTACAATGTGGCTCCAGATAACGCTTGCTCTATCACAACATAGGAGACAGAATGGGCCGATTAAACAGATGGCCCCCTGACTCCGGTCTCGCTGTAGCATGCAAGGATGTAAACAAAAGGAGAGCCGCAGCGAGCGACCCCACCCCGTATTCACAACACTGGCCACGCCTGGGCCAAAGGAGAAGACTGCAAAAGCCAAACAAATAAAACAAAGAAAACATGCAAGTGGGTGGGAAAATAATGATGTTGGACAGATAACAATAAATACTTTGACCTTGCATGTTGTGGAGCACAGTCTTTAAAAAGCGTTTTACTGTACAGGCAGTTGAAATGATTTCTATCACTAGCACACTTTTTTTTTTTTTTTTTACCCAAGATGCCTCACTTTCCACAGCAGTGACACGAGAAGTAGCCCCACCAGGAATCCAATCCCTACCTCTAGCAGAATTACTTGGTTGCATGCCACCACCAACATTATATCCCTTCCATAGTTAGAACCTTAATGCTCACGCGTATAATCCCAGTTCCAACACCCGGGGCCACATTTACTCCAGTGAGATTTTTCACCAGTTTTCCGAGTGTGAATGAGAGACTTTCCAGCGAAGCGTCAGGTGTGAAACTCACCTCAAAGTCCTCCAGGGGGAACTGCAGCATGTCTCGGAGGACATCGCTAAGGATCTGTGTCTTCCTCTGCACCAGCACATTTTCATAGTCCAGCGGCTCGATCACCTTGGGTTTCACCTGGAGAGCACAGAGGGAAAACGCTCCGGTTACGGTTGTTGTAAGTTTGCAAATGATTTCCAGTGTAAATTTAATTGATACAGATTTGTTGGTACGTGTCACCTTTTTTTTTTAGCTAGATCCTGTGAGGATATGAGAGGAAATGGGGGGAGAGAAAGAAAGATGGGTGATGGAATAGAACAAAGACCCCGATCGGACTCAAACTCAAGACATTGCAGTTCAGAGTGAAAGAACCAAAAATATCCTGCACACCGTCCCATGTTGTTGACGCTTGGTCCTCAGAACTTCATTAGATATAATTTACTGAATGTGAGTGAAATGTCCAGTTGATGTATGGTACAAACAAACACAGTGTGACACGACTTCTTAAACTATAAAAACTAACACTGACTATCTCACCATTGATGATAATACTTTAACCTTTATTTTAAATTCATTTTAAATCCACCTAAAATAGGCTGAAAAAAATGGTAATACAAGTTTTATCACTGTACACATTAAACTCTATGCTGCATGCAAATGCTTTCTAGGCACCAAAAGACCAAAAAAGTTGGGATAACTTTGTTGATCCAAACTTAGTTGAACAACCAAGTTTCCCCCCTGGAATTCAACCCATGCATAGGAGGAGATATGGCCCAGTGCACAGACATGACACTATAGATCGAACTTGAGTGAACTAACTGTGCTGTCGTACCGAAACCAAAACATCTCTTAGATCCACTGCGAGAAATCTATCAGGGCTCCTCCATCTGCATGGAGAAAAAATGAATCTCGACGAGCTTTCATGACAAGAAACGTGGGTGGACTTGTCTGTCAAGACAACAATAAAACAATCACGCTCCACTTACATTTCATACAACATAGTTATGCTCAATGGTATAAAACAACCCCCCATCATCCTTTTTGAGTGTACTCGATAGGAATCTATGATCAGATGAGAGTTTGAGCTTGCAAATTCCATTTTTATAGCGGACTATTGAGAGCAGATGTGGCTGTACTATCAACGGTGATTATTGATTTGTGGTGCATCAAGTCATAGTGTTTGCATAATTTTACAGCGTAAACCCACTAGACTCCAGTGGCCAAGGCTAGGTAGAGCCTGTAAAGCTGCACAGATACTGTGGTCATTAGATGGAAAAATAAGCTGTCAACACTCGTAGCGGATGGGACGGGAGGATAATTGTAACAGCGATGGAGCAAAGTACGAACGGGGACACATCGTCAGACTTGAGGGCTCAGTGACAGCACGGTTCACGCACTGCGTCCACATCTGGGACCGATAACACTCGCATGATCTCAGAGGGAGGGTCATGGATATTGACCCGCTCAGACATATGTTTCTGGATGCCTTTTTTCTAATAACGCAGCAGCAACAGCTCACAGCGAGGACGGAGGGCGCGGGGGCTGCTCGTATCAGTTTCAAGGACAGGGAAGGAGGATAACAGAGTGGAGACGGTGCCACCGAGTCTGCCAGCTGAAGAAGGCCGTCGCGTTATCAGTCCACCGCTTATTCACGGCTTCATGTGGACACAACACACACAAGTCACAATTGAACAAAGTCACACTTCAGCGGACTCTTTTGCCTCTTTCACAGGAGAGACATGCCATGAGATGAATGCAGGTAGGGCAGGTAAATGGATTTGAAGATGTCAGGGAGAAAAGGTGTGAGTCCATGTGTCCTGATTCAGGTACAACATCAGGTACACACAGCTGCTTTTCCATTATTAAGCAATACCCAGGAACACAAAAACAAAAACAAAACGAATTGAGAACGAGACGTAAAGTAAATTAACCATGGAAAAACCTTCTGCAAGTGAGAGTTCCGTCAGAAGTGACAGGAGTTAATAGGGAAGAGCCTTGGGAAGTTCAACGCCCACATGACAACAAAATCACACACAAAAAAACCCTTTCACTGCCCAAACTCCTGTTGAGGTTGAAGCTGCTGCACTCAAATTATCTGCAATTTAAATAATTAAACCCCCCCAAAAAGCAGATGAAAGATTTGACCCCACTATAGGGAAGCTGCCCTCTGCTCACCGGTGATGGAATCTGTCATTGCTGCCCATTGTTCCCATTGTTCCCATCCAAACCCCCTCAGGGCTCCTCCACTCTGCTTTGTCAGTGGCCCAAGGTGGTCAACCACACAGCACACTCAGCACTGAGTAAGAAACTAAAACAACCATAAGCAAGAGCTCGGTCATTCCCTCAGCCCACAGTGCTGACCGGAGTCAGTATAATCCATTGCTGTTGTGGAACTGGGGCTTTATCTTTGCCACCTCCGCGAAAACATTGCAACTCTATTTCGCCAACTTTTGAATTCAGCGTAAAACGAAAAAAACGCGCAGGCCGCATTGCTCCACATCTGTCATCCCTGGAAAGAGCATAAAGCAGAAACATATGAAGCCATCTCCTCCACAGCAGAGCAGCTGTGTAGCTGTAACTCCCACTCCTCCCATCACTGCACCCTCTCACAGCCCCAAACAATGGGGCGGTGTGGTGCCTCTCGGCTGAACGGACACATCGGATCTTTTTCATACTGACAGTTCAGAGAGTTCGGTACAGGAAGACACAACCTCTGCACACCTTCATCTCGGGGGCCCTGACGTGCGGGGTTGACTTTTGAGCCGAAATAAAATGCTTTTACAAGCCAGGGTAATCCTTGCGAATAAACCTGAGGAAACGGTGCGCTCCGTCCCAAGTAGCCGGTAAAGTTCAACGTTCCTCTGTGCTGGTGCCAACGCAGCAGATTTTGACTATGAGCTGGCACTGTAAAGAGATGACAAACCACCTGACACCTGCTTTCGCCACCTTATGACTGCGATTAACATTTACACCATGAGAAGCACTTGTACTTCAGAAAGGCTTTTGACACGCCGATGCAGATTTTTTCTTTAAACAAGTCTCACACATCCACACTAAGTGTATAATAAGTCCGTGGATGACTTACCGCCACCTGTGGCACCGCGTCCACTTCAGCCTCCGCCGCAGTCAAACTCTTGTACTGCTGCGGACTCTCTATGACCAGCTCCTTCTTTGGAGCTCTACTCGCCCTTCCTTGCATTGTCAACAGCCGCGGTGAAATGTCTCAGAGCTGGATCCCAAAGAGAAGTGGACAGCCAGCATATCCGAAAAAAAGTTTCTCCCTTGTCAGACTCACTCCCAACCCTCCCTCCTCAGACGGCTCTGACTGGGAGCAGTGGCCTCACACACCCAGGCTGAGGAGGTGGCCCCTCCTACACTCAGCTGTGCTGCCTGGGGGGGTTAGAAACACACACGCACACACACACACACACACACACACACACACACACACACACACACACACACACACACACACACACACACACACACACACACACACACACACACACACACACACACACACACACACACACACACACACACACACACACACACACACAATGAAGCTGTCTGACCCCACACTATCCACCTGCATAGTGACACCGACGTTGACAAAAGAGACACATTCCTCAAGTGTTACAGTCTGGTCCGGGACAGTCCACACCTTGTGCAGGGCAGCTGAAACCAGATTAAATCTCATCGTGAGCAGCGAGAAGAACAGTATTCAAAGAAATCAGTCGAGCATCTGCAGAATACACACACCGTGTGAGGGCACCCGCTCGCATATTTCATGTGACCGTGCACAGATTAGACTGAGCTCGTCGGACTGTGGCGACAACACGGAGGAAACTTGACGGAGGAGCAGGTCATTCTGCTCAGTGACAGTCAGCGGTGTGACAAATTAGTCACCAAACTGTGACGCGAGTTTTTATGGCTGGCCCAGCTCGCTGCAATGACCGCAGCTGAGATAGTAACTGACGGTGATGATCACAGAACTGGCTTCTGTCTCGCTTCATGTTGACGCAACTGCTCCAGGGGCATTCCAGCATGACGCAGCCCCAGTCAACCCACCTGGGAGTGGGCCCGACCTACGGATTCCTCTGCGGGCCACAGCAGGGGAGGATGTTATTTTTTCACGCCTGCTTTGGAGCTAAAGGCAAAAGGGGGGAGGGCAGCTGCTCCCCTCCCACTGTCACATGCCCCTATGGGCCCCACACAGGGATAGCTAATCAATATTATTATTCATAAGAATATCTGCCCATCTCAACATTACATTACAATAACGCTGATTTTAAGCAGAATCGCATTTGATAATCAAATGGGTGTCGGTTGAAATATTTACTTTGAGGAATGTATTAAACATTAGCTGATCAATGATAGTGAAAAACAAAACATTGTCTGGTTTCAACTTCTCAAATGTGACACTTTGCTTTTTCTTGTTAACGTGAGTAATTATAAACTGAATATTTTTCAGTATATTGGCGAAATATATTTGGCAAAACAAGACACCTGAACAGGTCGGGTTGGGGTTAAGGACACTGTGATGGGATTTTCAACCCCACTATTTGCTGAATATTATCAACTGATAAAAAGAGGAAGATTGATCAAAAAATAAACCTATCTATTAGTTGCAGCCCTAATTACAGTCCAACCTTAGTCCAACATGCTGATAAGACCTCCAACTCTTCCCAAAGTCCACCTCCCACAGCTGACTTGTTACAGAACAGGACATGAAATATTTACATAATTAACTTTCGATGTGGGCCTCAATCTATTATGAATTATATCAATTATAAACATGGACAATATGAGCAGCGAAGCAGTAAGGGGGTCGAGTTACCATGGCCTCTGACTCTCTCTCTGTTAGCGATTTGTTTATACGTCAATATAACTGAACTGAGACATGCGGGTGTTTTTTGTTGACTTTTTTTTATATTTGGCAAAGCTACAAAGAATAAGATAACAGTTCAGAAATAAAGGTTTTGATTCGATGTTGGTTGTTGCATGTAGGGGTTGTATTTTATGTTGTATAGTATAAATGATATGTATGTGTATTAATGTATTTTCTGAATTTAAAGTATTGTCTAAAATATTTGTGGCCCCAGAAAGAGTAGCCACTGTTACAATACAGTAAACAATGAGGATTTAAATAAACTTAAACGTCAAAGTAACTAAGTACATTTACTTGAGGACACAATTGAAGTAGGCCTCATTGTACTTTTCTTGCGCATTTCTATTTCGTGCTACTTTTTTACTAATACTCCACAACATAGAGTCAAACTAATACTCCATAACGTAATCAAAAGTGTGTTTTTCTCTTGAAGGATCGCTTCTTTAAGTGAAGTAAATCATTTGAATACTTTATCCACCGCTGACTTTGGTGAGTATATCATGAAAATAGTGATGAGATGACAGCGTGTTGTGTGAATAGTTGCTGTAGGGTGAAGGCTCAGTGGAAGTACTGGGGCCAGTTTTATCAGACATTTTTGTTAAACGAATGCTGGTTTACTTTGTGACTCTCCCTGATTCTTTGGTTAATGGTTAAACGCTGTTTTGATCTCTCAGTATGTGCAGCTGGGCTTCCTTCCTTCCTTGACAACCTCCTAGACATCTCATATCTGCAGCAACGCTGGTACTTCTTTACGTCCCATTAAGTGCCAATGTGTGTGGCTCAGTGCTCACATCGTCTCGGTGCTTACGTTAACGTTATTCAGATTGTTCAATGGAAACCATTACAGCTGTGTTTATTTGGGGCAAGCTGGTTCTTTGGTCTGAGCAAGTCCACTTTAGTGGCAGAACAAACTTGTGTTGAGCAACAACAGGTTTCAGTCGCCAGCAGAAGACCAACAGGATGTTTTGGAAAAAAATGCATTCTGGTCAAATGCTTTTTTATATGCCCTCTACTCAGTACAAATGGATAGGTAGTGAGATATGAACAAAAAGAGGTTCTTTATTTGACGATCACACATTCTGACATTGTAAAGTAACCCTGACTAACCTCATATGAATTGCTCAACAAATGAGAGATGTGGGCAGTGCTTTCCACATCGGGAACCAGGCGTAAACCAATCCAGATTTTTTTTTTTAGGTATAATTAATTAAAATGTTTTGTTGATGTCCTCTTGAGGCATTTGAGTTTTATGGTTTATGACTTACTAATTTTATTGCAGTGCTGAGGATGTAATTTAGACTTACATACCGTGTTGTTTAAGACTTAACTGATATACAATAATACATAACAGAAATTATATTTAATTAAAATGTCGTCGCATAGGTTCCTTTAACCTCTCTAATGCAATGACATCAGCCCTGATGCAATGGTGACCAAACTTACTATGGAGTGGCATTCGTCACTACTTTATACTGCTGTTAAAAATGTATTGAGTTATTGCTCGTGTCAAAAGTTGTTTTGTTTGGGGAAACTGGTGGATTCATTGCTCCTTTTTCCACATCACTGTTGTTGTGTAATGTCATTGTCTCTTTCTGGTTGTGTGTAAATAAAAACAACGGAGTTGTCCAACTGTTAAATCCTGCTGAAGTCTCTGAATAGAATTACAGTTGTTAAAACAGCCAATCCTGAGGCCGAAAGCTATCACCCACATTTATCCAGACTATGACTGGACTTCTGAGTTACATAACACGGGCTTGATGCAATCGGTCGGCTTTCCCAATGTGAGCCAAAGCAACATAGGGTGTAGCCTGGAATGTAACAAAAACACGGCCCACGCCTCGCCACCCCGCTACAGCGGCAGCACCGGGACCCCCCGTTCTGCAGCCTGATTTCAGTCGACCCCCCAGAGAGTTTTTAAGAATGTGATTTTAACATGAAGGTAATTATGACACTATGCTGTAGCTGCTATGGCTTCACTCTATGTTGATAACGTCATGATAAGTAGGATGTGGGATACAATGGCATCAAAAATAACAGGATGTGATCATGTAGCAGAGACAGTTGTCTCACATAGCTGATGTAGAAAATTAAAAAAAAAGCAATGCACTCAGTAATAAAATCTGAATGAATCATTGTTAAAATACCAAAGGCAATAACAGATCAAGAGCAAGACAGCGTCATCATTCAATACAAGCCTTGGAGGCAACTAACAGTATTGAATGTGAAAAATCCCACTGTGCAATCTGTGGGAAAAATCAAACCCCAGTTGCCAGATTGTCTTAAGCACATGAGCCTGAGTGCTGGAGATAATGGTCCCATGTATCAGTCAGCAAGTAAGCACAGACACACACACACACACACACACACGCACACATATGCAAACACACATTAACACGCACGTACACACAATGCTGTGACGTCTGAAACCCTTTAGAGGAACTCCAGGATGGCTGGAACATATCAAACGTATAGGGAGCAATCACCGGGAAAAACAACCCAGTTGCCGAGCAAAGTGTCCTGTTGTTTTAAATCCATTAGGCCCAAGACATGAAGGTACGGTAAGGAGGTGATAGTATGAGATGTTGTTGTTGTTCTTCTTCTTTAGGCTGAGATGTGTGCTTGCAGAGTGTAAAGGAATTTATGATATGGTGGCAAAACATGACTTAATAGATGAATGAATGAACTGACTAATTAAAAAGTAAATGAATGAATAAATAATTATCAAATATTTTAATTAATAAATAAAAAGGTTATATATTTAAATATATGTAATATTTTAAAATAAAATAAATAGATAAATAAATAGAAAATATAGATAAATATGTCATATAATATATAAATCAATACCAAAATAAATACAAATGTATTATTCAATCATACAAATAAATACAACAAATTAAATTAAATACACATTTATTTATTAATCCTCTACGTCATGAGAAAAAGGCTCACTGCTAATCATTTTACAATGCCATATCCAGCAAACATGCTTGAAATAGATATCTTCATCAAGGGGGAAGAGAGACTGTATCTAGTAAACATTGATTTAAGTATTTTCCAGTTGATGCCATGCAGGTTCTATATTTCATTGACTCCTCACAGGGAACTTGTAAACATAGAATAATTGCCTCATTAGGCTTGGTTCAACGGAAGCAAACGCATCACAAGAAGCCTTACTCCCAAAACATCACTGAGTGAAATGGTCTTTCATCTTTGAGCTGGCCGACGTCATTACGTTCTCTTTCTTTCCATGTGACAATATCTCTGATAAAACTGGCCGACATTTCGGCACTTCTGTTACAACATTACAGTTGGCCTCAAACGTTTGATAAACATAAAGGAGGGGAGGGGAACCTTTGAGAAAGCAAGGAACAATGACACATGAACACTTGATAGCTTTCCTTGAGATCATGAAGGAAACATATGATGCTGTTGAATTACATTGTACTCATCACCGTTTTATTTCAAATCAATGGCTTTTTTCTTCGCGAGGAAGGAAAAGGCAGCTCCGCTGTAATCAGGAGTAAAATAACTGAGCAAAACAGCCAAAAACAGGCCGTTCAATCACTTTCATGCCTCGATCAGACTCCCACAGACAGCTTTTGAATGTGTGCCTGGCCTTTGGCCTCATTCTTTGTTTTAAATTCCCAGCAATAATGACCTGCTGCAATCAGAAGGAATTAAAAGGGCAAACGTAATGGTTTTAAATCTTTTCACAAGCGGGCCTAATGGATTAAAAAAGGTGATGAACAATAAAAAAAGAGAGAACTGTCTCATCCCACAGCAGGACGTTTACTGCTCACTTTCACACATGACACATTCTGTTCCAAGATAAGGCTGACAAGCAAAGATGTCAGTCCTTATATGTTATCAAGTACTGACACTAAGAAAACAAAAGCGTTGAATGTTTCATACAGTCAAAAATGTGACTGAACACATTAACTATTATACAGATGAATGAGAAAAAGAAATAAGAAATGTCACAGCTCAAATCATGAATAAAAATGTGTTCTAATCTAATTCATTAAATTCTTTTAGCATTTTAGCCATCGGGTTAAGAGACGTCTCCTAAAGCACATCATGAACTCGTGAACCTGGTAAACAAGACCCCATCAGAAGGCAAACGATCAAGTACAACAATAAAATAAAGATAGATTAATTTAATCGGAAGTTAAACCTTCAGGTTTTATATTCTCCGTTTTCATTACTGACTGTAACATTCATTGATAAATTTAGTTATATTGATGAATCCTACAACCTTTTACTGCACTTGGTCAGTTTCAAAGATCCATACACTTGCACAAACCATCCCGCTGCACACATTTAACAATTGATCTGTAAGACTGCTAGATGCTGACGGAGGATTAATTGACCCCGTGTGAGTTCAAAGACCTTTCTTGAGCCAACAGAAGCAAACCGTGCCCTTGACCTAATTCCCTGCTCTCAGCCACTGTCACTCAGCACTCTGCTGCAAATCTGATAAAACGGAGACGGGAAGGAGACATCACACACACACACACACACACACACACACAGTAGTGAGTAAACACAAACAAGAAGGGCAAGGCAAGCTGGTACGGAGCAGCAGAAGCTCTGCCAAGTCGGCCGCCGGTTCGCAGATGAAGAGCGGTGATTGATTTCCAGCAGACACAAGGCTCACTGTCAGCCCCCCCCCCATCCCTGCCCACAGAGGCTTTAACCCGTGTAGTACTTAGCAAAAGGCAAGATCCCCAGCGCTCCTACTGTCCTACATTTTATACTGCTACCACTCACAGATGCATATTCACGAGTCTGAAACGAGAATAGAGAGGACTGTCGTTGCTGTCGTTGCTTTTGCAGAATCAATGAAATATGAAAATCCAGAGAACCAGAAAAAAAGAAACTCCACCAGCAGGTGTAGCTTCGAGACAAAATGAGGTTGTTATCACTCTGAACCTGAACATACTGTACGTAACATTACTGCTACCTCAATCATTTATCATCACCATGTCCATCGTTTTCAACCTCGTAAAAAAAAAAAATCATGGAATGAATGGAGTTTAATAATTTGCTTTGGAAACACCTGCGTATGTTTTAGGCATTTAAAACAGGACTGCACAGTCAATTGACCATATATATTATGTTAAAATTTGAATGAAATTAACAGCACAGTACTAAATATCTTAATAGAGTTTGTCAGCACACACACACACACACACACACACACCTTAAGTACTCTTGGTGTTGGCACGGCACGCGACTCTCTCCGACTGAGCGCTCGCTCAGCCTCAGACGGCCCGATGGACTCAGCTGCTCCCTTACAGATGTAGCCACTACAGTTCCTCTCTAACACAGTGCGCAGCCCATCATACACAACCGCGCTGGTGGTGCACCCCATTCCTCTGGGTCCAAACTGGCATCAGTCAGGAGAGCCTGCCCGTGACCCAGTTTCCTCGATCATCCCCTGCTCCTCGCCGGTCCATGATTTAACTCTGACCCTGCAAAATCCATAGGGTTTTTTTTTTACCCGAGGAGAGGACGCTGCATGGTCTCCGGGCAAAAGGATCCAGAGAGGAGAGCCCGGCTTGAGGGTGAATTTATTCACACACACACAAAAAAAAATATTCTCACTGTATTTCCAAGCTGCCCCAGTCTGAATGCCACAGTCAGCAGTAGAGAAACAGTGAGTGAGTGAGGTAGAGCAGAGAGAAAGAGGGATGGGGGGATGAAGGATGCTGTGAGAGCTCATGCTGCAGCTTCAGCCAATGCTGAGCTGCGCTGCAACGCAGGCTTGTATGTGCATCTGTCTCCCTCACTCCAGTCAATTGCTCCTCTGAGCCCCTATGGGCATTTCCAAATTTTTATCCTCTCTTTATGCTTTTCATTTCCACATTTGCATAATGTCGTTTGGACTATAAATGAAATGAATCAACCCCTTTTATTCTAGCTCCACAAAGTGAGACTCCTTTAGGGAGCCAGATGAATAATTGTGAAATAAATGGGTTAGAGCAAGAGAAGCCTTACATCCGGAGGGAGAGTATGATTCCATGGTCAGGCAAACAGCAATATGGCTGAATGCTTATTTAGTTCAGATGAAAAAACCAGAGCCAATGGCAGAACAATCGCATGAATCATGTTGAGGAGATGGCATATAATATGCAGCAGCCTGTGCGGTTATAAGCACACATAGAAAGATCTGTTAAGAGAGTCCATTAAATGAATCACAAAAACAAATTAAATGTCCAAATCTCCTTGAAAATCCAGTGACATGACTCAAAGAAATCTCTATTTACAAAACACCAAGGACATTGGGAGGATTTAAACCTTTTAGGCCAACACATCAAATAGGGAGTTTTTTCTTTTTCTTTTTTTTTTATAAAAGATTAGCTGCTGCTTGATCACAAGCTGGCTGCTCTGCCAAGTACACAGATATATTGGGAGTGGAAGGACAACATTTGATCATACACAGGCTCTTTGAAATGCCAGGGAATGATTCATCCACTAGTATGGCCTTTGGTCACAATGTCTCTGGACTGTGATCAGGAAGACAGAAGATAAAGGCAGGAAAACATTTAACGTCGGAAATCTTGAAGAAGAAAAAACAATCCCTACCCATTGCCTACAGTTTGGTCAAAATTGTGCTAAAATCTGGGTGCAATCTGCCTGCTGTGGCTGCCCATGTTCCACATCCTCATTATGAGGGAATTGGGGAAGAAGACGAGGAAACAGAGCCGTGTTCATTTTGGTTTATTTATCACTGTCTCTTCCCTTCCTGCAGCTGCAGGTCTTGCATTTAAACCACCCGCAAGACCTCGCAAGATTGTCCAAAAATCATTTTGCTTCACAAATACGGCATATGGCTGCACTGTTGCTTACATTCATAATGCTTAATTCTGTATCAACCGCATGCTGCATGGCATCCGTCTGGAAACTACCTTTAAGAGAAATGTTACATTAAAGCTACAGACACACATGCATGCAAACACCCATACAAACGCATTACCACTCAAACACACACACACACACACACGCACATCTGGAGAAAGTGCTCCCTTACACCATGATGGTGCACCAAGCCATAAATGCTTGCACACATTCCCGCTTGCTGCTGTGTTAATATTTCAGCAGTGCTTGACACACTGAACTACATTCGAGTGTGGGTTTGAGATGAGCTGCGGGGGAAAAGCAGCCGAGTCTGTAGACGAGGAGGATTCAGTGAGAAAGAGCAGGAAGAATGACCGGGCGAAAGAGGGAGAAGACTCCAATTATGCCCATTGATCTGTCTGGAAATACATTTCCTTTATCCCCTTTCTTCCACCTCTGATCCACGCTCAAACCCTCCTTCACTGAAAAGAGGGATTTTAGGCGAATAACAAGAAGCAATCAGACAAGAAGAACTGGTAAAACTGCAAAGTCATAAATCCAATATTTTTGAGGTTATGTACGCCAGCAGCAACACAGATTTTCTTTAATTCAAGCATCTTCTGTTTTGGTCATCAGGTCCAATCTAAGCCATGGCGCTGTGCAAGCCAGAATGTTTATTTCACACTTTTACAGTTTGAAGTTGAAAATACCACCGTCTATGCTAGAAATTCATATAAGTCTGACCAAAAACAAATAAGGTTTTGTCCTCTCAAGAATGTTTATTAACAGCTGTTCATTATTGCTGCCAGCTATAACAAAAAAAGAGTAGCAACATAAACGGAACAAAGTGGACAATGATGCATGACTACAAGCAGACATTGTTTGAAATATCACAGCTGGTGATTGTAAATCTTTTGCCCCAGGGACACAAATTCTTCTTGTGCATGTACAGACGTGCGCAACAATATAAAAAGCTGCCTCGAGGGTATTGTATGGGGTTTCCCAAACCAAAGTCGCGTCACAAATTTCGCAATATAGGCTATTTATATCACATGGTTATAAACTACTAAACCAGAATAACCCTTAAAAACAAGTGACTCGTTAACGTGCAAGTATTCCAATTTTGAATGGGCTAATATTGAGCTTATATTATACAAGAACAGCAGGAGGAAAAGTCCAAACCAGACCAGATATTCATGTTGTGCTAAAAGCCAAGCCACGTGGTCGGCAACAAGCCTCCTCACAGCAAATGTTGCTAGAAAAGTAAAAATATCCTTCAGATTAGAAGTGGTACATCTCCTGTTGACAGTGACACACACGCTGCCTCATTATAAGCAATAACATATAGTATATGGTAGTGCCTGACATGGGACACATTCCAGTTCCCCTGCTCATCTACTGTGTGCATGTCTGTGGCTGACAAATGAAGGGGGGCCCTGTAGCCTCCAGCACTACACAGTTGGACTGTGTCCGCCACACTCAATCTTGAGTTGGAGGTCCAGGCGAGGCAATACGCTGTGAATGGTGCAGGGGGTGTTCAAGTGTTCCGTGGCACAGCATGGGTCAATCTGTAGTGTGAACATCCTCTGTGGGATATGGAAACTCAGCGAGTCCACGCTGCACAGCTCTGCTCAAATCTGCAGCAGCTGCGGAGGAGATAAAACACTGCCGGGTGCACGGAGCTGCATGGATTAGTGCTGCTGTTGACAGACAACGAGGCTTCATATCTCTGCAGAGGGCTACACTTCCTGGCATGGTATTAAGTATGACCCCTGCAATGTACAGATAATGTTGTTGACGCTTTATGTCTTCAAATTACACACATTACAAGTTTCCAGGTTGTATCAGTTCAGAATAAAAGGTGTCTGCATTTCTAGACTGGGATTTTATTTTGGCAGTTTACACTGAAGTTATGTTGAAGTGGCAAAAACTGAGAAAACCTAACCAGATTCACACCAAAGATTGCTACCAAAATTATCTCAGTGTATTTCTTTTTAGATACGCATCTTAATCCTTTTGTCTATAAAATCTCAGGAAATCGTGAAAAAAGTCTATCACAATTTCCTAGAGCCCAAGATCATGCAGTCATGTGTGCTTATTTACCAACCAACTGATCCAAATTAAAAATATATAAAAAATCAATGATTTACAGTGCAAAAAAATAAAATCCTCATCTTGAAGAAGCTTTTTGCCATATTTACTTAAATAACTTGAACAATCATTTGATTTCTAGAATAGGTGCAGATCATTTTTTGGTCCATTGAGGAATCAATTCATCGTATCAAAGCGTGTTTGAAAACAATAATTATTATGTATTTACAATATTGCTTTAATAACTGGATATAAAGAACTAATAGTTTCTTCTTAACAGGCAAACATTTTACATTTACTCTTTTGGCGGATGCTTATATCCAAACGAACTTACAACTGAGGGGCAAAACTAACGCCTCAGTTCAGAAGGGGACCTGAAAAGTGCTGAATATAATCAATAAGACAGTGCACAGTAAGTGCTAGTGACAGTAGACATGTTAGGGAGTAAGACTGGTTCTTGAAGATAGAGAGAGACAGCCCTGATAGTATCTGAGAGATTGTCCCACCGTCGAAGCACAAAATGGAACAGTCAGGACTGTGACTGCCATGTGTGCGTGCAGGGATGACGATACGGAAAAAAAAAACGTTACTTGGAGGAACGCAGAGGCCGAGATAAGCTCCAGTGTACCGAGTTCAAGTGGATGTGTGCAAACCCAGAAGCTGCTCCATAGACACACAGGAGTGACTCTTTGATTCGGTCCATGAGCATCAGAGGGACATCTCCCCCTTTTAGGCAAACTGAAAACAAGGCACACTACTGCCCTGTAAGGACTTACACGTTTCTCCTAAAAGCTCTGGTCGTACAGTAAATGTGTATGTTAGTGGAACAATGTGACCACAGGCCCAGAGACAAGGATTTGCCAGCAGCGATGTCAGATCAAATGGTTTAATTTGACACTGAAATCCTTGGAGATCTCCTAGTGGTAAAACAGCAAATGAAATGCCTGTTTCTCCTCTCCACCTGGACTGACCACAGTCCCAACATCTGCTGCATACGGACGCCACCACTGGCCTGCAGTGACCCCCCGAAAATAACACCACTTGTAGTGATGCAGTCATTCCAAGCTGTTAACAGCAAGTGGTGGGTAAATACAAATTAAAACACATCAAAGCAAAATCACACGTGAGCACGGAGGGGTCGACTCGAGGTTTACACCAGGCAGTGGACAATCCTCCACGCAAGACAAAGCCAGAAATGTCTCTGGCTCAGAGGAGTAGAGCAGAGTTCAGGAGGAGTTGGAATCTCATCTGAGGAGCCCCCGGTAGGATGAAGGTCAAGTCCACAGCTGGTCATGTTTCCACGCTGTGGGGATCTGCGGGGAAGAGAGAGGCCACAACTAGGTGCACTGCACTGACATCACCCACATATGCAGGCGGTGCAGGGCCGATAAAGCAGGCTGGCTCCCAGTTGGAGCTCTCCAGGGACGGCAAAAAGGAAGTGGCTGTTTCCTGCTGATGTGTGTGTGTGTGTGAACCCTGTCACAACAAAGCCGCCTCTCGCTGCCCACTTTTCCTTCAAACTCAATCAAAACTCCTGAACCACGGAGAGTTCTGCAGGCATTAGCTGCTGACCTCCTCCAAAATTCAACAACACAAATGGAAGAAAATAAAAATTTCATTACAGGCGCACAAAGCCAGGAGCGCCATTTACCCTTGACAGGCTTTAGAAAATGTGTTTTTTTTCCTGGAGTAAAAAAAATTGTGTTAGAGAAGGTTTTTGGATCCTGCCATACAGTTACACAGGGCTGCACAATGGAATTTCAATAAGCCTCACATGTCAGATGCAGAGCTCACGTAACAACCCCAAAACAGTGTGGATTCAAATCATTGTCCAAACAGTCTGTTGCATGGATTCAACTCTAGTCTCTCTTTGACCTGAGGCTGAAACCCGGGTTATCCTGTCCATCTTTAAATGGTACAAAAGAAAATACAACAGGGGCCACATCCTCTTCCCTTTGCTTGGTATTCTGGGACAGTTTATTTATCCCAGGAGAAGAAAACGGCCCATTTTCCTGAGGGGTACCGCTTCCTCTACTTTGTTGTGGCGCTGAATAAGTATACGTTGCACGACAAGACACAGGCACAAATTAAAAAGTAAGCATACACACACACACACACACCATGCACTGTATCTGTATGCAGTTCTGTCGGGTCCGAGGGGAGTGAGTTTGCTGCAGTGGATTCAGGTTGTCATTAATATGTTCTGCTAATCAAACGGTGCCTTGCCTTGGTGCTGCAGCAGCAGAAACGGTGCCAAGCCCAGAAGGCCTGCAGTCCCCCTCTGACCCCTGCCAACTGCGCTTTGGCTTCACCAAACAGAAACACAATACAAAGTAAGCTTTTCCATACAAGCTTGTGCAATACAAAACTGATCTCACCGCATATTCAAAATGACCTGTGATAGATAAAATGCATTTTCCTTGACTTTGTTTGTTTTTTCTTAGGAAACTGCTGCTTATGGCACACCGGACAATTTTTAAACAGCGCCAGGGGGGCAATTATGATAAAAGCAATTATCGAAACAACCTAATTTCAAATTTCCATCTGAAATCTAATTCAAACACTGTTCCCCCATCACTCACAACAATGCAAAGAGCTCTCCACAGACGTGAAAGGTAGGAAAACATTGTGTATGAATGATGTTACCGCCACCTACAGGCAGAGGAAGAATATACGTTTTTACAGAATCTAAAAAGAGGTAAGACATAATATCGAACAATAAAAACATCTAATTTTTATGCACAGTGACAAAACTCTGATTCCCTGAAGACAGCACATGGTGATGGCTCCTCCTTCAGTGATTATAGCGCTGCCGTGTGATACTATAGTCTGTCAGGCAGTTCTCTCCTCCAGCGCTCATGTGTATAACGCAGACATTGTTTGTCACATGCGTGTCATTTCCTGCAGCTCAGTGTGGAAACAATCATTCCTCACAATAGAGTCACTATGGGTGCGGAGTAGGTGACCATATACAAATTGGACTGTACAAAAAAAAAAGAACCCAGCTCACAATATTTCCACAGCAAAAAAAAAGGAAACAACTTAATTCGAATCACAAACATGAGGCAGACCCGCTGGCTGCCAAGGCCAACGCTTTTACCTCGTACGTGGCAGGACAAACCAAATCATCCAGGTATCCTGATTTGCACAGAGAGAAGAATTTCCTCTGGATGACAAGCTGTCATCACTCGCATGCGTGTCATCACTGTGGTGACAACAGTCTGGTCTAAACAAACCCCTGACTGGCTCAGTGGCCGGTGCCCAGGTGCGAAAAGGGGATTTCAGAGCGAGTGTGTCATCGTCGCGGTCGGGCTCCGACATGCAGCGAGGAAGCTGGGAGCTTAGAGATCCTGAGACAAGCCCACACTGGCCTGACGTGAGGCCATCGGCAGCTACGCTCTGTTAGTCACAACTGCAGGTCCAGCATCGTTTTAAGGAACTGCAGAAGAGTCACGGACGCACAACTCGCAGTGTATTCTCTGTATTCTCAGTGTAGTTCAACGTGTGGGAGGTTTGACTCCATAAATAAAACATATAATTATTCAGTAATTTGGAGTCAAACGTGCTCATGTCTCGTGGCACCATAATTGTTGCCTACAAATGAACAATCGGGGTGAAATAGATTAGCTAGGAATCGAGATATGCCTCTCTAGTATTTAACCTGTAGTCTCCACCTTTGCCTCCAAAGTATTAATATTACATTAGAGTCAAAGAGCTATGCATATAATCTTCAGAAAAATGTTTACCCAGCAAGACCCAGAATGGAAGAGGCTTTGTGTCTTTTCATAGTTACTGTTAAACAACCTTCTTGACTGTTGGGTATTTGTGGTACACACTGTACTGGTCAGCATATAATGCAGGCATCAGCTGACTGTATTAAAAACCCATAAGCATGTAAATAACAAAGTAGTCATCAGTCATTAACAGGTAGATAACACAGTAAGTATGTCTCGTTGATAAATAAAATGGAAGCAAACAGCAGTTAACTATTAATCCAGGTGCATCAGCTTATGGATAATATCCCACAGCAGTAGGAGGGGGGATCTTCTCCAACAGATGGTCCTTACCAAGATTTCCTCAAATATCCCACAACGAAAGCCAGTTAGACTGAGCTGATTAAACGGCAGCTCCCTCACTTTCAACACAGCAGCAGTTGCCACACAGGAGTATGATGCCGGGCCCCGCACTGCTGCTGGATGCAGGGAGATGTTCAGAAAGTGTCAGGTGAGGGAAACGAGGGAAGAACAGTGGAAATTTACTGTCATCTAATCTTCTCGGAGAGAGGTGTAAACACAGCCGGCGATGTACCGTGTGTAGAGGGGAGATTAATCTTTACAGCCTCTCAACTGCAGATTAGCACGAGGCTGGATTTAATGGGAAAGTGGAACCAAAGACAAACGGGAGAGTAGAAGAAGAAGAGGGGAACAATAAAGCAGAGAACATAGGTCATTTGAATAAAAGGTCAGGTTAAAACAAGCTGATTCAAGACGAATCAGGTGTTTCTTTCCCGGTTTGCCCGCGACTTGTAGATGCCATGTTGCAGGGAGAAGGGGGGGTGGGTAATTAGGGGGGGTTTGGGAACCTTTAAGGATCAGCTAATCTCAGTAGGCTCTTTGTTTGTAATCAGTGGAAATCCTCTTGAGCCCGGTTCAATGAGCGCTGCTGACAATCAAGGGAAGCGGAGGATGGAGGAGGAGACGAACGCATGTCCGCGCACCTGCACCAGTGAAGTGGCAGTGGATTTCGCCGCAATACTGAACCACACAGCTCCCCGGAGAGGCCACGGACGGCTGCTACAAGAAGCTGTCGCACATGACGGCCACACGGAGGGAACATGAACATGTTTGTGTTCATGTTCTGTTATCCAAACAGCATCTATATTGAACGTAGAGTTGGAGAACATGTTGATACAATCGGTGCATAAGGTGCAGACAACATCGCAATCATCGATGAACAGTACCTGTATTATATCACAGATATATTGATTTTGTAAAAAAAAACAAACATGCAAACTGGATGTCATTCAAAGTTCTTGTAATGCAACAATGGCATACGCATACATGCAAAAAATATTACTCTAAACCGTGAAGTTAAAACCCGTTGGCATGCGTATTTGTACCTAAAGTCGCATGCATTCAAAAATCATGGAATTCCAATTGTGCTTAATACACAGATGCCATAAACGTACACACACACACACATCTGTTGTAATTTGTGGCTTATCAGCCATGTGGTTATACACACACGTGGGACTGGCTTTAGAAAATCCAGGAGTGGTTCACCACCTTCTTCCTGTTGTAGCCACATTTGCTGCTACTGCCCGAGCCACAAGCCGTGCCGCGACTCCCCCCCCCCGCCCCCCAGATGTCCCCGCCCTTCCTGACAGAGGAAACACATGTTATGGGATAGATCCCTGTTTTAGAATCGCTCGACTGGGACAGTCAATATTAAACTGCATACTTTGTCTCACGGTCTGTCTGAGTTTTCACTTTTTTTCTTTCTTTTAGCAGCATCAGAGTTCCTTCAGTCCCTCATGTGGGAACACACACAGTGCAACAGAACTCTCTCATGACAAGAAGAAAAGAAAAAAAATCTCATTATTTGCTGCTGATCCGGCTCCTGTTGTTGGCATTTTGTAAGATTTAACTTGCATCACGGATCAGGCTAATGCCACAATGAGCAGGGTGGCTGCTATGGCAACTAAGATGGATGTGACATTTTTTGCGAGTCTTAAGTGATCCCCTCGAGAAAATGCAAAAATGAATGATCGCCGCAAACTCGAGTTAATCAGAATCAATCAATCCAAGTTCAAACATGGCTAAAGCGTTTTATTAGTCATGCAAGACTTATTGTGAAATATTCCCGCAAAAAACGCTTAATGTTTTGTGCTTAATTCACATTCACATTTTCCCATGAGTCGGTTATCGCAGCTAATCAGATGGGTGGAGTAAATTCAGCACACTGCTCCGTGAGTGGGGGTTGGTGCCGTCGGCCTCCGAAGACTGAGTGGGACACTAATTGGAGATTAAGTCAAGTCAGGGGTATTGAGCTGTTTATCTGCATGGCGGCGTGCACGGTGAGGAACAGGGTTGTGATCCTGAATGTTTAAAACGCTCACCGGCGAGCGGGGCGTCTGTTTTCAGGCTCCTTCAACGCGGCATAACGCGTGGCTGAATGTCCGTGTTTCCCTGATCAGGGTCCAGGATCACTTTGTTTACCTCCATCACGATCAAGTGTGATTAAAAGCCGGGTGGGTCTCAGGAACACAGCCACACTGCTGCTCCTCCACAAACACCCCAGAGCTGACTTTATTTATCCATGCGCTGACGGTAGCAGAGCGCACACGGAGCACAGTTCTGCCTCCTCACGTTAAGTCGCTGCAAAATAAACTGGGAGCAAAGGAAAACAGAGTGTGAAGGACAGATGTGTCTCCGCTGTGTGCACAGGCTTTGACAGAAAAACCAGACACTGATTAGGGTCACATGATTTCCTACTGTGTGAGTCTTCCATTATAATTTTTTTTCTAGCTATTGTCTAGTGTTTCTCCAACTCATTTTTCTGAATGTCAGCTGATATAACAGCAGGCGAAGGAATTTTTCATTTATTCATATAAATAAAAGCCCCGAATCTCATTGAATTTGTTGCTTTAAACGGAGCACATTTGTATGTTGTGGGCTGAGCGCGCACAATGGGCTCGTTTCGGCTTTCAAAGAAAATAAAAAGGACCTCAGTGTTTCATGTAAATGTTTCTTGAATGGGCAACTCATCAAAATTCATTTCACGTCGGATAACTTGCCTTAACGTTTGTACTGTAACCGTTTACTGTCGGACAGAATGTTTCTCCGCCAGCGGAGGAGAGACACTGAGTAACTTTACTTTTCCAGTGCTGTGCCGTAAGAGCAATTACTTTACTGGAGGCATTTCGTTTAATGCCACTTCATGTCTACTCATGTAAGAAGAATACACTGGATTACTGCATTTATCTGACAGCTGGGGTTACTGCTACCATTTCAAATGAAAATTTCACACTAGTTAAAGTTATAAAACACAATTGATTGATTGAATACTGTTTTACTGTGCTTTTACGTAAGCCGTATCTCAGTGCCTAAGGCTACATACGACAGAGTAGTTTTAAATTGTTCTATTGGTGCTTGTACTTCTTCCACCACTCGTCTAAAATATTTTTTTACATTTGTCCGATCTGTCTTTTCACATGGCGAGTTATTACAAAAAGTCAAAAGGTGAGATGCGGACCCTGCCCCATAACTACCCTTTCCTCGGCCCCACCCCCTGAAGGTTTTGCCCCGCCCCCTCCCCCGCCCGCTCCGGCCCACTGCGTGTCAGAGTGAGGAATGTGAGCTATGCAGCCGGCCTGGTGAAAAGTCATTACAGTTTATCCCCTCTGGCTGTGGCAGGTCCCGTCCACACATTGCACAAAACCCACACGAGCACTGAGAACGGCAGAGACTTAGAAACCCTTTAATTAAGCGAACAGCAGGCACTGTGGGAAACATCCCAGGGAAGGGTTAACTTCACGCTGAGGGAACCTGCGACTTTTATCTATTTACCTAATGCTGCGTTTACCCGCCCGTGCTCCGCTGCCTCGCAGGACCGAAATGAGAGCCCTAAACGTTCGGGGAAACCCCAGATGAATGATAACAAAGTCAACAGTAACTTTCACTTTTCATCCATGGAGTCTGATCGCACACAGACGAGCAGCACAGAGCGGGAATGTTAAGTAGTTCCCGACAGCAGGCCTCCATCTTCAACACAGAAGAAAGTGATACTTAGTCATTTCTGTTCCAGTTAAAAACACCTCATATTTGCCTCTAATCTGCCTCAAGTGATGAATGAATTGGCAGTTTTCATGCTATTTATAGATTCTTCATTCGGGGGTTTTAACTCTAAATCTCAATGGGAAACTAGCCTTTGTATTGGCTAATTGTATGTTAATCCACCCCACTGTGTTGCGCCACATCCGACAGCAGATGATCCTGGTGTGATCGGCATCAGGAGAGGGAATGGGAGGTCAGTGACCACAGCGAGGGGTCGGAGGGGCCGGAGGGGGAGAGAGATGTTGTCCGAAGCAGATCGACCTACTGTGAACGGGCTGTTCGCCTGACACTAAACCCAGGTAGTCACGTTAGTCACACAGAAGGTTGAGTGGCAGGGACTATAAAAGAACACAAGAAGTCAATGTTTGTATATGCTGGATGACTGGGTGGCAGACGTGGTTCTCAACCTTTTTGAGTCGTGAGTGACACACCAGGAATAATACATTTTAAAAATCCGGCTGGTGCATGCAACTTATTTCTCTTCACCAGGCAAGTTTCTCACGGCGCACAAAGTCAACTTAATTTTCAATCTGTCAACGTTTTTGTCGTCTAAGCACAAACCAATGTGCACACAGACTTTGACTCACACAAACACACTCAATTGCATCAATTCTATAGCAGATCTTATCACTGGTACAGGCAGTTTAATGAAAAACTATTTTAAAATATGTCATTTTATTTTGAATATATATATATCAAATATCTTCCTGTAAGGTCAGATGGTTGTGGGTTCACCAAAGCCATTAGGATTCATCCCCTGGGAACTTTTAACATCTGTACAAAAATCCCACGGACATCCATCCAAGAGATTTACAGATATTTAAAGTAGTGGAATGACAGAGTGATGGACTGACATTACCATCTACCTACAGAGCGACACCGCTGGTCTGGCTAAAAATAACACACATTCACAAGAGTTCATGTTCATCAAGGCTATCACAGTCCAAAGGACACTGGAGAGCAGCGTACAGTTACAACGCATCAAAGAATCACGTCAAACCCGACACTCGCCGAGTGAAAGAGCGAACCTCTGCCCGGAGGAGAGGGCAAATCCTGTAATTGGCACCGATTCAAAAATGGAGACAACGCCATCCATCAGACGGTAGGAGGAAACAAATAATGACAAGGTTACGTGTGTTAGCATGCAGCGTACCCTTCAATCTCTCCTGTCACGGTTAACAGCCATATTCCGACAATTACAAGTTAATGGTCAGTTGCAGTGAAAGACGGGAGGGAAACGCTACTTTTATAGACAAATTAAGGAGGCCGAAAGAGCACGCACGCACGCACGCACACGCACGCACGCACGCACGCACACGCACACGCACACACACACACACACACACACACACACACACACACACACACACACACACACACACACACACACACACACACACACACACACACACACACACACACACGGACTTAAAAGGAAATGTGCTAGTCATTAGTCTGCTCTTTCTAGACATTTCTCCATCAGCCAACATAGATGCGTTGCTCAGTCTCCAGTCAGGAGATGAGCTTAATCCGCGGGTCGTCGGATGGGTGTCACCACACGGTCACTACTCTGGGTGACCTTTTGCAAAGCGAAGGAATCGGTGATGGCAGGCGGAGCAGCATCCACCCTTCGTACAGTGTTTCTCTCTCTCTCTCTCTCCTGTGTGGGCCGGGCCATTTAAAGGCCCCCGGGTTTTTTTTTTTCCAACTTTCAGATGTCTTGAAGTCATTTATGAGAAATGCAAATGGCGATCTCTATTCCATTCATTCAAATCCACCGTAGCTTATTGGATCAGAGATGATGATGCCAGAGTTGTTATCAGTTTCCAGAGAGACACAAACTAGATTAACCAGATATTAGTCAGAGGGAAATGAAGGCCAGAGAGGTTGAAGATCAGTAAAGTCTTGCACAGCTTCCCTTTGAGCCGCGCAGACTCAAAAATAGCAACCTTAATGGCCTCAGTGATGGAGGCAAAGCAATACATCACTTGATTGCTAATTTTCTGGTGATGATGATGTGCTGCAATCTATGGCTCTGTGGCAGGATGTGCGTCCCAACAGAGAGCTGTGAAGGGGAACTTTGATTCAGGGCAAGGTGCTAAATGTACAAAGCCTATTAAAAGCGATGTCGGCAAGGTTTCTGTAACCCAGTGGCTCCGCTGTTCAGCCATCGTCTCCATTTGGACGAATAAGAGAGCAGCAAATCTAAACAAGCTGTCAGAGGTGCAGAGACGGTATTCCTGCCTCTATCAAAACAAACGGCACCTCAGCAACAAGTCACGACTGGACATAGAAACCGTCGGATGGAAACAAAGTCATCATTTCCTTATGAATTACAAATACTGGGGCGGGTTTTGACAAGCAGGTTGAGTCCTTGGAGGAATTTGGGGAATTCATATGTTCTGTGGAGGTGAGAGTGCTGCCATACACTTGCTAACAGGAAAAACACCCACTGGCCACGCTCCTCAGCGGGCTCTTTGTTATGGTAACCTCTCATGTGATCCAAAAACAGCCCTGCTCCATCAGGCAGAACACTCAGACAGACAGAGTGGGCGGTTTGACAGTGAGCCCTGCCCAACACTTCGGTTCGGCCCAAATACAGCAACAGGAAACCTGCTCTATCTAGGAAAAAGACAGGCCTCTGCTCTCCCACACGGAGATGAAAGGCAGGAAGTCATGGGCACTTCCCGCTCAGGCAGGATGGAAAGATTTCGGAGACTTCACTTATGGTGGCAGTGAGCTTCCGTCTATTCTGAGAATGGAAGAAAAATGAAATGTACAAACAACTCTCACATCCATCTTTACTCCATAGTCCACACAGATGGAAAAGTCGATACAAATGATGCAACAAACCATGGAATCGGTGCACAGACGTGGATGTCACCGTGCAGTCGCTCAACCAAAAATCAATGGATTACAGATTACATTCATACAGTGATTCGTTGGGGGACCAAAGCAGTTAAACATTACTGTATTTCCCACATCAGCAAAGAACATGCTGATGTGACCACAAAGAAATAATTTGTTACTTAAAAATTAACATTTAACACTTTTTTCTGACATGTGGTTAAACTATACTCTGGCACAATACGGAGTTTGTAATAAAAAAAAATGCAGCACTTGACAATCAGCTGTCCCAAAGAGACAAACCAAGTGCACTTCATGTCCATGATATTCAATCAGTTTTCAATTGTGCTGGAACAAAATCCGTCTGTCTGGCCACCGGATCAGTTGAGTTGGCGTTGTGACTGCAGTATTAATGCGCGCCAACCAGGGTCGGTCAGGGGCGGGCCGGAGGAAATCCTTTCGGTTTTTGACTGTAGTTCTCTATATTATACTGATATGTGCTCAGTTGAAGAATTCTCTCCAGTTTCCCACTCTCTAACTGAAAGAGTGGCAAGTCTGGTTTAGATTATAACCACAACTGCCAAGAGGCATGCCAGAACCCAAGCAGACAAATTTTTATAGTGAGTTTGATGGGTGTGTTTCATTTCTCACTTTCCTTGAAGCCTTCGCCCCACAAACCATGTGTCACTGCTTATATTTGGGTCTCGCGGAGTGGAGCTCTTTCCACTTCCGTTACAGTAAGCTGCGTTTACACATTCGGAGCATTAACGTTAAAAGCATTAAGAGACAATAGTGCATAAACTCTATAACACCTGGTGCGTCTCGTCTCTTTAGAGGCCGAGTAGAAGCGACTCTCCACAGGTTACCAGAGCGCCAGGACAATCCAAAGAAAGGCAATATATTTTAAAGGAATTACATGATTTTCTTCGGTGTATATGGACATTTCTATCGGATAGATGTGACTGTGTTATGAATCTGGTTTAGACACAACCTGCAGCGACCTGGCTCGCCTCCAGGAACTGTGCATCACTGCTGCGGCTGTAACCAATGATCATGTCGATAAGCACCCCGACTACAATAAATGACTTCCTGTTATGTTTAGAACACCTGCATGTACCTGTCCCTTTCCCCTCAGAGCAGTATCTTTGCCTCTGTCTCTCTGTGCTTCCATTTTATAAACTTTTCTTTGGTTGAAACTGCCCTAATAAGAAAAAACGTTAGTCTTCAGAAATGTTTTTTTTTTATAACTTACTCATTCGACTAAAGAATATATAATTTGTGTGTGTGTCTGAGTTTTCAGTCTGCAAAGGCATAACTGTCCCGCATGGTAACATGCGTCCGTTAACAAAACCGTTGGCTGCTATGAAACGCAGTGAGGACTTTATTTGTTACATTTTTTTGGCGCTGTGAGATTTACAGTATACAAAACACATTGAGGGGTTTTGGAAAGTATAGTTTGGAATTTTACACCGTGTGGCGTAAAAGTTTTTGGGCTCATCTAATTCACAGCATGAGACAGTGAGAGTCGTTTAATGGGTGCACTGGTTACCAGAGCAGCCTCATGTATTATTGACCCGTTCAGAGAACTCATCTGCTCTCCCACCTCTACCCCCCCGGGTTTGTAGCCTTTGCCGTCACAGTAACAACGGCAACTTATGCACCCTCTTAGTCCGATGCCGACAGGCCTCACAGTGAAACAGATAGAACAATGATGAATGATTTGAGATGATCAAACTAACTCCGGTGCTACAAGGTGAATCTTGAAATCTACCAAACGCATACTTGTTGAGCGGCATGTGGACCAAAGCCAGCTTCAAGGTCATGAGAGAACAGGCCTTTATCTCCGCAAACGATCACCGGGAACATGTTCTGGTACACTTACTTTAGAAATACACACCCACTGAGGTAATCCTGGGATTCCTCGAAAAACACACTTTTGCATGTGTGAAACAAATAGATGGAGAGGGCTCGTGAAAATAGAGCCTATACTGTGTTTGAACATGCAAGGCGAAGTAGGCGAGGCCATGGTTCGTGCTGTTGACCTCGTAAAATGTAACAGTGTCTTCAAAGCATTGCATGGGGGGCTGATCACTGGCCATGTTTGAACAAAATGTAAACAAAAGGTAACGTAGCCTGTCGCGTGACGCAGGGAAAGGTCGCCCCCGGGTACGAGAGGTAGAAGAGATTTGATACTGGGTCGACTGTGCGCATCGAGGCAGGACGAACGACCTCTGCTTGTTGATGTGGAAGCTACATTTAATTGGGTGAAAACACGCGGCGGGAAAACGCTGTCCACCTGCCAGATAGATTCAAAAAAGCATCTAAATTGTCCATCGGCCATTTTTTAACACACACACGCAGAGGCCCCCGCGAGGCAGAGAGGATCTTGTCAAAGCAGTTTAGCTCGCACACGGGACTTTTCCCCACAAGGTTTTAATGCCTAACAACGAGGCTAAGCAGCAACATGTGTACTCTGTTGATAGTTTGTCCGTGTTGCCAACATTTTAGTGTTCTTTTTCAGAGAGCCCCACTTTCCCTCCCGGTCGCACACTGAGTCAGCTGTGTGTGTGTGTGTGTGCTGGCCATGGGCGGCTAATGGCATCACTCCTACATAATAACACCCATCTGGTGGACAGCTCCCTCGGGTCGGGCACATCGCAGGAACACTCAGGATCCCGGTGCATCGCCATTAGGTGGCAGGCAGTTAGGACTATTGATTACAATTACACAACTGCTGCTTCATACACTGTATACACTACCAGCTGTCATTGATTTGTCATATGCCCACGAGCCGATACATCGATGACATTTACAGTGCAGGCAGCTGAAGAGACTCACAACAACATAACACTCGAGACACAACTCTGACTCCATATAATGTAAAGGCAGCGAGGCGGCGTCCCGTGTTGCAACCAAACACAAATTCAAAGCTGATGACAGCCGTCGTGGCGCCAACAGTGTTCTCAGCGCGTCTGAAGTGTGGGGGGAAACAGAGGGATGGCTCAGCTGAGGGCTCTGGCCTGTTACACGTCTCTGCGCTCTCCACTCCAACAATAAACAAAGAGGCTCTGGCCAGTGGGAGCCTTCATGAAAATGCACAAGTTTGTCTGGAGAGGAAAGGAAGCGGCGCGGTGCACTTGACTCCAAAACGCAGCAAAGAAATGTCTGCATGACAAGTGGGTACACGTGTAATAAGTATCGGTTTCTGGCCGTTTTAAAAGACAGAAAAACATTTGTGTTTCCAGTCAAAACAACATTATCATGGGAATCAGAGCGGGTGACAATGGCCACACTCTTCCCTTTATGCCTCTGCAACAGATCCCTCTATCCCTGCTGTGGCGTGTACATGTTTTCATGGAGGAATTCATTTATGAGCCGCGTGGACAGAGGTCGTGTGTGCGGTCACATTCTTGTCCCACTGAGACGCTTCAGAAAACACTTGAACACTCTCTACAACATATCCATACGCTCAGTCATACAGCTCACATGTCCAGGGGCGGGGCTAAGACGGAGGGCCGAAGGTGGCACGGGCCCCGTGGACCAGGACAAGTCCAACACAAAGAAACGCACAAAGTCGGCATGAACAACTACAAAGAGATACAACAGCACTACCACCATCACCACAAAGAAATGCAAAACAATCACAAAGAGATGGAAATTGATCATGAGTAAATTATAAAACTACCACAAAAGGATGAAAAACTATCACCAAAAAACAATTAAGAGGCGTTAGATGACAACAAAAAGGTTCCAATTGAAGTCTCAGTCTGTTAACCCCCCCTCTCATTCAACAGTTTCTGCCCACAAGTTTACACGACTGAGCCGCTGATGCCTGCTGATACTAGCACAAAAGAACGTCCCACACCAAGTTTGTTCAGTCCTTCTGAAGCGCACCGATTTCTCAACCCGCATACTTGTATCCATTGCTTCCCTCTTCCCCCCGGGCGTCTCTGGCAGTGCACCAGGAGTGAGGATGAATAAATAATACCAAGGTGTGGTTGGATGTCTGGGATCCTGACTCAGGATTCCATTTCCCTGACAGAGAGAAACTGGACGGTGTCCGTTTCGGTTACCTAGCAACTTCTCCCTGGAAAACTGAAAAACAATCGAGACGTAGAGCACCGAACACCCCAACACACTCGGACACGACAAAAGGCTTGACTCCCTTTCTGCCCCACTCACTCTCTCCGAGAGCTCTGTGGAAAGCTGACACTGAGGAGGTATGTGTGTGTGTGTGTGTGTGTGTGTGTGTGTGTGCAGGTCCTCGACAGCCAGATGTTGTAAAAGTGGACGGTCAAATTCAGCATCAAGTCACTGTCACTGGACACTGGGCATGAAATCGAAGCCACATGCTTTCCCTTGTGAGGAGGTAACGTGCCATCTCAGAGCCTCCCCGAGACACCAAGTACAAAACACCTTGATCGGGCACGGATTCCTTACAGCCTCTCCAGGGAATGAGACTATGAATGGGAGAAGTGAGAAGGAGGGTGAAGGTGCGGAGGGAACTGGGTTGCATTTTCATCAAAGCTCACCTAGAGCAATAAACTGTTCTGTATGAACTGCAAAACAAAAGATGATTGTCAAGTTCTCTATGCAAAACTCCACTTCCTCCCCAAGTGTGTTGAATCCCAATCCCTCACCGTCGCACAAGTGCAGGTTCAGGGTCACTCACTCATGACATCATCTGCAGTTGTTCAGCCACATGTGCTCCCAACCGGCTGATCTCAAGTCAGCCGGCCCCTTCCTCAATGCGCCTGAGGCTGCAGGTGAATCCCTGCAGACATGGCAACACTGACTGGGGTATTAAGGCGGAGGAAGAGGTGTGTACTTACAACCAGCACGGACGTCCTCACCACCTCCGAGACGCTCTGCCGGAGTTCAGCCGCCGTGCCCGGCTTGCCCAGACCGCGCGTAAATCTCCTGGTCTCCGGTTGCGCAGGAGTTGCCATCGTTGCGCACCACTTTGCGCCGGCGACCGTCCGAATTGCCCGTGTTGTTAGGTGGTTTAGAGGAGACTCATCACCGCGTATTATTCTCTTTATTATCCGTCCCTCCGACCCCTCGCTAGTGCGCGGCGCCACTCTGAAGCTGGGTCATGTTGTGTTGTGGCGCGGCGGTCGATTCACTCCCGCCTCTCGGGCTCATACTGGTCACTCGGTGAGAGTCAACGTGTGCGGCGTTGTCCCCGAGCTCTGCCTCTGTCCGCGGGGTTTCTTGTTGTCATCGCAAAGTATCTTCTTCTTCTTCTTCTTCTTCTTCTTCAGAGGAGGAGTTTTCATTGGCCGACCGTCCAGCGCCAGGCAGCCGGGCAGGAGGTGTATACTCTGGTTGCCTCTCCTCGGTGCGCTCCGCCCCTTACCGGCTCAAAGGCCCCGCCCACTCCCGTGCGCGCGCGCGCGTGCGCGTGTGAGCCGCTTGGCCTGGGACTTTGGACCGCGAGTGTTTAACAGCATGAATGACTGAATCAATATTTTTCCTATTACAACAAAAGACACAACTCTGGCGAATATGGTTATTATGCTTGTAGTTGAGTCACACTTCTCCTCTGTGTCTCTACTGTTTTTAACTCACACTAGAGCACATTTCCACAGAATAACCAGAGAATGAAGTGGATTAATATCAACCAATCAAACTGGTTCACTCACTTGATTATACAAAGCAGATTGGACTTGGACCAAATTTGAATTTTACTGCAACAGGTAAGGGGGGGAGGATGTTGTTTAAAAAAGTATTTGAATTTACCTCCTCACATATATGGGGGCAGCAGATTAGTTTCAGAGGACATAATGCCAAACTTAATACATTTAAGTTTGGGTTTTATGTTGCTCAATACATAATCTTTTGATATTAATTTGCTTATTTTTGTCATCCAATATGACTTCCAGGCTGTCTAAAACGATAATGCGATTTTTTTTAGCACACACGAGCAGTAGTGGTTGCTCTTTTTGCAATCATCACCATCACGAGGTTCCATATCATAACTATTAAAAATCACAGTTTAGTAGCAGTGTTTCTGCTCGCTGTTGAAACATGAAGAGTTATGTTAAGGTTTGGATGAATTAATAAGGAAAATGCCAGAGGGTAAACAAGAAACTGAGCATTGCTTCATAATGTTTGTATTGCTATAGACCATGGCTCTGTGCATGATGTTGAAGAGTGCCCAAACAAAACTTCTTGATCACTGATGCCATCTGTAGGTCAGGCCTGTGAACACACTGCGACGCGATGCCTTGCATCTCTCCTGAGAGTTGAGCCGCAACAAAACAACAAGACACACAAATCAAAGTTTGAATGTGTTTTTATTGCTTTCATTTCCAAAGAGCTCTCTGATGTCTGGAAAAAAACAACTGCAATTCTACAGCAGAACTGAGGTTTTCCCATCTCATTTGCGTCACCGCAAAAACCCTGTCAAATGCATATTTCCATTAATTTAGACCCATAAAAAAAAAGATCTGGTGTCTTCATAATACGGGAGGCAGCCTAGTTCAGTGAGGGCGACAGCACTTAAAACTGAAAGTCTCTACTTTGTTTCACACATAATCCTTAAAGCTTTCAATTACACTCATCTTCATAATACAATGATTATGAACAATTCTCTTGCATTTCACTGCTGGAGGGGAACTTAAGATTCATAAGGAAAAAGATTAACAGTCTGAGACGTATTCATACAACAAACATCAGCAAATAGAATATTTACTTAAAATGGCATTAGTGGTGATGGCAGCTACGTCTGGCCACACTCTTATCAATCCTAGGGTTATGTCAATAATAATACAACAAAATAATTTTGTATTTTCATCACCTTTTTTCAACATGAACACATTGTGCTGGGCCAGGTGTGAACGCAGCATTGACCTTTAAAAGGTGACCTGTTTTACATGATTTTCTTTTTAATCTCATGGTATATCGCATTATCCCCAATGTAACAAAATAGCATTAAAAAGTTCCAGGATGTCGATATAAACAGTTTGGCACTGAAGTTGCAGGACATTTTTTCTTTTGAAAGCAGCTGTTTTGAATAAAACAAACAAGTAGACAAAAGTGTTATGACAATGCAGTGATGGTTTTATCATCTATGAAAGGATTCTGAATATCTATATCGACGTGTTTACTGCTGTAAAAACAACCGATGGCAAAAATGTAAAACCAGAAAGATAGGAAGTGGTTCAGACCATTAGAAAACAGTATAAAATGACATCCTTAAAAAGAGGTTTCAGAGTTGAGAGTAAAAATGCCAAAAAATGCAGTCTCTGATGCAGTCTAAACCAGCGGACATGTCACCATTAAAGCATTAAAAAGCACCAAATGTGCATGGACACATGTACAAATGTCCCGGGTTTATGTAGAAAAGAAAAGCAAAGAGTCCAGTGGGGCGGGGCAGGAAGAGCGGATGCCACCCGAGGGGAGACGGAGCGTGGAAACGAGTGAACTCAGTGAGGATGGGACTCTTTGTTGTTCAGCACGCGGTTGTGCCTGGAGGGGACCGTGGCGCTGCGGATGACCTCCATCCACCTGTGGGCAGAGAGAGGCGGTTCTCATGAATCCTCACAACACGTCACAACACGTTTCGTAGATGTGTGGGTGTGGTAGGACGAGTCTCCGTACCTCTCAAACGTGTATTCACTCTCTGTTCGGAAATAATAGATGTGGGACTTGAAATGCAGCTTGAAGACGTAGTCCTTGTGAATGTTTTCAGAGTCCGAGGGGACGGTGACCGAGTAGCCCAGCAGAGGAAGGCTGGCCAGAGGATAATCATCCTGAGGAACATAGAGAAATGGGAAATGAAAGGATTAAGTGACACCTTTTGGGTACGTAAATAATAATTACAAAAAGTAATTTGGGATAAAAATAAAATAGTCATGATATAAAATGGCAATTATAGCCAACAAAACAGATAAGCACACTATTAAAATGCTACAAACCCAGTGGTGGACGATGTACTCAAAACCACAATGTTAAACCTTTTCTTTTGGCATATCTTGAGTTCTTTTTGATTTTGTTGAGTTTTACATCTTTGAGCCTTTCATTGATATTTAAATAGAGGAAATGTCTGAATGTCTGAACACTGAATTTATGTAGGCAGCCGCGAGGCAAACCCAACTGCGAACCACAGGTTTAATCTTTAAATTTTGTTATTTATAAGCACATTACATTATGTAAACTCTTAATGTCTTAACGTCGAGTCAGCAGGACCTGTATATCTGTCAGTCTTTCATTCACGGTGGGATTGACGGCTCTTTAAAGTCCAAAAAAATGTTATTGACTATGGAAACGTTAAACTCACAGAATGTGTTGCACAAAGATCTTCTGAGGCGAAAAAAGAAAAGAAGTGAGATGAAAAACCGCATGGGAAAAATGTGTTGACCTCTTACATGACACAGAGATTTGACATTCAATACAAAGGTGTGATGCTTCTGAACCCAGATGAGAAGGATAAACACTGACAGGTACAGAGTGAGGAGGAGGAGGAGGAAGAGTGAGAGAGTGTGGGAGCAGGCCGTGGTGTGTTCACTGGACATCACCTGGTGAGACTTGTAGAAAAACAGGCTGAAGTTGGTGAAGACCACCCAGAGCTTCTGCCAGCCGTTACTGTTCTTGAACTTCCTCAGTAGATTTCCTGACAGTTGATTCTGCAAACACGGGAAAAAAAAAGAAGTTTGAAATCTACAAATACACAAAGTGGTTTTATAAATCTACTGTTTCTTGGTACTGAACTATTCTAATATTTTTTTTATTCTCCAACAAAGTTTTAAACTGGTTTGTCTGACACATTCCCACAGCCCCATCAAATGAGTGATCTCACAAACGCTAACTCTCGTGTTTAAAATGTGTTCACTTTGATGGATGTTTAAATGACCGATATTCTTACAGCGGAGATGTGTTGATCCCGCATCTGTTAATGTGGATGATTTGTTTTCGCTTTCAGCAACTTTTCTCCAGTTTGCATTCATACCACTCGTGTGGCAGCAGCTGGATGTTGCCATTTTAAAAGCCTGTGGTGATAACGTGTTACTACAGATACAATATATGTTCTGCTTTGTTTATCCAAACTATCATTTCTTTTAATTTAATTGAGCTACTCCACATATTTTCCATTTTCCCTCTGGAAATTGGAAAAGTGCCCGATGAGTGATTCCCTGGTTGGATTAACTTAAAACAGGAAATGAGTAAAGAACCACTTGCAAAAGTGTTTGGCTCTTCTGTTTATTATGTTTCATGATCATAGGCCTTTTAACATCAATTTCAATTTGAATCTTCAACTGTCAAACACAAATTCCTCTCAAACCAAGTAATGCATCACTGTACTATATACAATATGAGGCACCAGACTTATTTCTGGTCCATTTTTATTTCTATGAAGCGCGTTGTAATATTGCCTGATATGGAGCGGTTCAAATATACACACACACACACACACACACACACACACACACACACACACACACACACACACACACACACACACACACACACACACACACACACACACACACACACACACACACACACACACACACACACACACACACACACACACACACAGAGGGCCCCTCTCCTGTCTGCCTGGCTCCTTTACCTCTAGACTCCTGCAGGATTCACTAAAGGAGAGGCTCTGAACACGGTACCAGCAGATAACAGACAGAGGCACCGGTCCCTGGCCACTGGGGGGCCCCACCAGGGGGGCCACATTCTCACTGACTGGACAAGGGTCCTCTACCACGGAGGAAACGCACAGACGCATGGGGAAAAGAGACAGAGAGAGAGAGAGAGAGGGGGAAAAAAACAGACAGGGAGGGAAGGACAGAAACACAGAGACTGAGTCGGTAAAACACAGGCATGCAGTGGCAGGGGGTTAACACATTGGCCAGCGGTGTGTCCAGGCAAAGGCTGTGAAGAGGACCTAGTTACAAAGGAAGAGCAGAACTAGATCAGGACACAGCTGGGCTGTAGAGAGGCCGTGTCCCAAAACAGGATCCGTTCTGTTAGTGTGGCACGAGGAAGTTTAGCAAATCTAGATACTGCTCTCTCTCTCTCTCTCTCTCTCTCTCTCTATTTATAGACAATAAAGAGATTTCAAGCGCCAAGAGGGAAGAAAAAGGGACAGAAGCACACAGGAAAGCCACAGTTTTGGGTGTAGATAAGGACGTCGGGCTGGCTACAGTGAGACAAAGCAGGGAGAGGTGGGAACAGTATTTTTACTGAGGCTGCAAAAAGAGCAAATAAATCAGCCTTAACATAGAGCGACTTTTGGTGGACACTCATCTGATTTTCAAAAAAGCTCAAATACTGAGCTCTAAGGCTCATCTTTGTCAGTTTTTAACTATATGCTCTCCGTGAGCATTGCTTTTACAAGAGGATGTCAAGCGCACCGGTGGCAAGTTTCTTTCTATTCTGCTGATCGACAGTTGGTGGCAGTAATGTGCAAAGAAAAACTAGCAGTAGAGAAGAAGACTGCAGGGGTCATTCCACATTCTTCTTCGGGAAAGGTAATAATTGTAGAACATTTGATGATCCGTTCCTTACCCTTTAGTACCATCATCAAGTTAATATTCATTTATCTGTGACGCTTAAAGCCATAATCGATATTTTTGTAGGTCAGTTGAGGAAATTTACTTGATTATCAACCTTTGAACTCATTCATGGAGCTCCTGTGGCATTTACTGAATAAATATTTCACCCCAATCTTTCTATAATTTGGATTTTTGAAGTTAAATAATGAAAAGAATGAGCCTTCAAATCTTTTAAAATGTGTCCGTCACACTGGTAAAAAAAGATATCCTTGAGCATAGTTAAGGAGTTGAGGCGCAGCCCAGGAGGATACTGTTACCACGGAGAGATAATCACAGTGTATTCAGATACAGACACACACTCAGAAAACACTCAGAAGGGAGAAGAAGAGCGAGGCGGGAGGGGAGGGGCAGGTCTGAGGTCGAGTGCTGAGGTTTGGCTGGTACCTCCACAGCTATGCTAAAGTCCACCATGGACACACTGGTGTTCCTGTGCCAGCACACGTGCACCATGGTGTTACCACGGTGAGGGGCGGGCCTCTCCAGCGCGGTGTGCGACGCGGTCGCGTCATCCTCAGACTCTGCCTCCACCGAGGAGTCCTCAGGGCATTCTGGGAAAGTCAGGAGGATGTTACTGCTTGACAGTGAGCAGGGCGATGAGGGGAGGAGGGAGCTCAAACACAAGACAGCGACAGGTTATTCACAAAATAATCAGTCTTGTGTATCTGAGATTTCAGTGGGTGGAGTGTTAGTATTTTCCTTTTCACTCCTCGTTGGACTGCACTCAAGACTGAATTATACAATTCACGTTCAACTTTATGCTTATGCAGCAACTTACTGTTGTCCGTCAGGTTGCAGCTCAGCAGGTCAGACGACGGCCCGTTGCTGGTTTTTGCCGTCTTTATGGCCGTCTGTATGTCCTCCATCCACTTCTCCATCTCTGTCAGTGAACTACAGCATAAAAAAAACACACACATATATGTAGCGAAACGGGCATGTGTCACAGCAGGAAGTCCTTGTGGTTAAAAGAAGTCTCCCCGTCACAAGTCTGATTCATGTTTGTCCAGTTGTCCTGCCAAATTCTTTTTCTAAATAAAACACTAATAGTCACCATCTGCTCACTAATGGCAACCGGATCAGCAGAATGTTTCTTTGAAGACAGAAAAGGTTGTTATCTTTTTCTTTTTTGTCAGAGTAAAGGAAGAGCAAAGCCCCCAGTGAAAATTCCACCTTTGCTAATCATGTTGGTACTGTATAATATGACTTTGTTATTCTACGAGTTTGTCATTATTTGTGAGAACTCAACTGCATCTAACTCGGGTGCACATGCAGCGATTTCCAGACAGATCCAGAAAAAAAAAAGAAATGCACTGGGCGGCGCTTGGGGTCAGTTTAATGTCGAGGTACAAGGTGTCTGAGGTTGACAGCCACTGTTCTTACCTCGCAGCCACCACCACCGACTGTCGCTGTCCAACCAGCGTGAAGGCGTGAGGCACACCCCACTCATCTTCACTCTCCCTGATCTGCCAGAAGAACACAAGAAAAAACAGACACAGAAAAAACATTAGAGAACAGCCGTATCTGGGACAGCGAGGACGGAAATAGACGAAAAGGCAGCAGAAGGAGGGAGCGAGGATGAAAGTGAAGTGAGGGAGAGAAGGATGAAGTGAAAGTGTGTGTGTGTGTGTGTGTGTGTGTGTGTGTGTGTGTGCTGAGAGCAGCAGCTCAGCTGTTAGGAGTTGATTTGCAGTAATGACAAACTAGTGACAGCCGCTTGAAGCACTTTGTGTTCAGTTGAGCAACACAGCACTTACTGTCATGCCATGCAGCGGCAGCTGTCCGTGCACTTTGAACTGATTGGTCCCCGTCATCCCTCGACTCGTGTACAATATGACATCGTTGAACTGAGGCCAGAGAGAGCGACACAGAAAAAAATGAAATTCACAGGGTCTTTAAGTCTGTTTTTCTTTTGAATCACTAACCTAAATGTATACAGTATATTCCAATAAATATTTCCAAGGAGGCACAGACCACTTGTCATAATTACTTTCCCCCAGCGCAAACCTTTCTTCACCATACAGTATATACTTCTACATTTTCATTGCCCTGTTTATAAGTTACATTTCTGACCAAACCAAACATGTCATAACAAACGTCAGAACCTGAACAACATGTTATTCTCCTCTATACGAACGTTCACAGTTGCTCTACATCTGCCAACACCCTCTGAGTAATGTGTAGGTGGAAGAGATAAAAGCACAATTATTTTTCCTCTGAGCTCACTGAAATAAATAATAAGATTAGTGATATGACCCAATCTGAGAAAAGTGGGTGTTACCAAGAAGAACATTCGCTGCTGTAGGCCTTTTCCAGACAGTTTGCTGAGGCAACCTAACCGGATGAACTCCTGAGAAAGAGAACACAAAAAAACAACACATGCATTATTTATTAAGACACAGGCAACACAGGATGTCTGTCAAAAGACTTAAAAGCATTTTCTTGTAATCTTTATTTAGAAAACCAAAATAAAGGAGAGGCAGGTAACGGCACCATTTGTAGATAGGTAAATATGCTCATTCCATAAAGCCATCTAAGTTAATGTCAATTTTTTTTGCTACTACCATTTTTTTTGCTCCTATCACTGTTTTCACTGTTTTTATTTACATGCTTATATCTTTCTGTACTTTTACACTTTTGTACATCTATCTTCGGCGAGAGACTGAAGCCTCTTACAATTTATGCAACAGGATATGCATAGAAGTCAATTAGAGAATCAAAATCCTTCAAGCTATAACTCACCCGACCAGGAGCAACGAGATTGTCGACGCCGATCAAATCCTTCTTCAGCTCCAAGAGCTTCTGGAAGTTCTCCATCTTGATCAGGCTCCCCTGGAGCTGGTCCACCACCTCGGACACGTCTGCCAGAGCAGCTACGGACCAACCACAGGCGTGAGATCACTGAACATCGTCCGCTGGATCATTCGGAAGACATCACAACCACGGGTGCACGTGAGCGTCATACCTCTGCAGTCCCTGAAGTCCACGTGGGTGGCGGGGTAGTGTTTGCACAGGCGCTCCAGGATCTGCTTGTAGTGACTGAGGCGGTGCAGCGGCCGCAGAATGAAGACATTCAGTGGGACGTAACAGACCTTTTGCAGCTCAAAGTCCCTGCAGAGACCCTCCAGCTTGCGGGACGCCCTGCACGCCTTCTCCAGCTCCAACAGAACTTCAGACTGCTTGTGCAGGCTGGCTGTCAGCGGCTGTGGACAGGTTGGAGTTGAGTTGAGTATCAATGCATCACCGCTTTTTACAGATATATATATAAATAGAGAGTTTTACACCAATTTGCACCTCACCTTCAAACCTTGAAGGTTCTTCAACATGACATCGCCAATGCGCTGGTAGTCTCCTTTGATGTGAGCGTTGGAACGTCCTTCCCTAACACACACATATGAACATCCGCAGTTTTTACTCCTGAAACTTTATGGATTTATTAAGTTTTTGCTTTAAAAAAACAACACGTCTTGGATTTACTCGCCTGATGACCCCAGACTTTAGATCATTCCGGAAACTTATTTCTATTGAACGGCTTTAAAAGAATAAATCTCTGTGAAATTGCCTTTCTGCTTTTAGATTATACATCTGAGAATGTATGTCATTTTAATTCTATGTATTTTGTAATTGTAAAGTAACCTGTTACATCTAGTTTGGGGCTGTATCAATAAACCTTTATTATTATTATGGTTATTATTGTAGACAGGGAAGTTATTGACTCAGCTTAACAACAGCACTTAAAGCTCATCGATCTTTCAGATGAGTTTCATCTCAAGTTGGAGAGAGAGATTTTCAAACTTCAAAAGTGACCCACCAGCAGGTGTCTCCCTTGAGCATGACTTTTCACATGCAGACAGTAAAGCAATGGGATGCCATTGCATTCACTTAGTATATATACATTTTTTTTTTTAATACGGCACAACATTTTAACACTAGCTTCGGGGAAACATATGTTACTCTGTAAAACACATTGCCCTTAATCTATGACAGACAGATTTCTAATGTTGGTCACAATGACAAAGGTACATATGGACAAAAATATTTGAATACGCAAAGCCGATAAAGAGACACATGTAGTGGCGAATTATTTCCATACACATTTGAATGTGTTTCTTATGAGCAGCGTTGACTTAATATCTCTTCCAGCTTTAATTTGGAGCTCTAAAGAAGATGAGCCGACATACTGTAGGCACTGAGATAAAAAAAACACTGTCTGCAGTTAATGGCCGTAAATTGAATAGTCTGACAGGCTTTATGAATCACTGCCTGCATGTCTAAATGTGTGTGTGTGTGTGTGTGTGTGTGTGTGTGTGTGTGTGATTCTGTGTATATGTTCGATAAAACACAACATCATTAAGGAGGTCGGACAGCAGAAACCCACAGGCAAGAAAAAGGCCAGCCACGGTGTAGAGCGGCTGTTGCCATGGAGACTATAGCTCCTCGGGTCAACTAAAGGGACTGGGTCGACCTCTCAGACTAAATGCCGAGAAAACTCATTAAGAAAAAACGGGGTGGAAGTTGAAGTAGATTTGGACTAAAACCAAATCAACACATCGCTGACATTGTTCTTAAGAGGAGGGAACATCGGTGGGGGGGGTCTCACCACAGAGCCAGCCTCTGCTCCACCTCCCTGAGAAAACCTGTGTGGAACTTGTGCAGAGGCTCGAAGGTGGAGAGGACGCTGCTCTTCAGAGAGTCCGGCGTGGCCTCATCTTGTCCCACTGCACTCTGAAAAGACTGCGATCACAAGTGCATGCATACGGTGAGCGTTCAAGCAATTTAACGTAGTGAAACACACTCTATAGTTACACACATTTTACCCCTAATAATCCCACACACTTTAGAAACCATGGTTATTTTTCAAGGAAAGCTAGGAACCAGAGCTCGAGGCGGGACACAACAATAACAATAATAATAAAAAAAGTCTTATCTGAATCAAAGGTCTAAGGATAGAGGCTGTCGTGTATAGATTACTGATTAGAGATTTTAGATAAGAAAAAAAAAACCTTGTCTATGATATCACAATTACCAAGACTGATACCAGAGTGATTTTCCTGAGAGTTTTTCTTTCTTTGTTAAGAACATGTAAAACAACCATGATATAAACTTGGATGTAGCAGGAATAAAAAAAAAGGTTAAAGGTGAACAAATGAAGAATTAAATCCCTGGTCCTCTGGTCTCAATCTTGTTACAAAGCATGTTCAGCATCATAAGAACAGCATTGATCAATGCTAAAACTGTTTTTTGTTTTTTTTACAACCCTCGATCTATCTGTGCTTCTGCTGGTGCACTTCAGCCTCGTCGCGTCTCTAAGCCTTTAATTGCGTGAGGACAAACAGAAGAATCGGAAGCCAAGTCAGTGAAATGCTGCATGCCGCATGTTGGAGCACCAGCGGATAGCTTTATTTAGCTGATGTGATGGGGAAGTGGATTTTAGGAAACATGAGTGTTTCAAGAAGGGTTGGGGAAAGGAAAAAAAAAAAAAAAAAGCACCAGCTGTTGCTCAGATGACTTCACCCCAATGAGCGGTATCACCGACCAGTGTACGGGAAGAGAGGAAGAGAGGGAGACAGCACTCACACACACAGCTGACACAAAAACGAGGACACGAGCCAACCCAAATATTTATGAGCTGAGTGAAAGGCTTCTCTGAAAATTACAAGACGGGAAAAGCTGCAGCCTTTGAACCCGCCAGTGAGAAGGAGTGATGCTTTTTGTTCCGCATGCGAGCAGGGAATCAGACGACAGCATCACCCCCCCCCCCTGCACCACACATTTAATATCCTGCTTTCTTGACGCATTTATTCTTTGCATTATTATCAATTGCTCGTGGCAAAGCCGGCGAAATCTAAAGGAACGGGCTGGAATAGGGAGTCGCACGCTGGGGGAACACGCGGCTGACTCCATCCATCTCCTTTAACACAAACACAGCTTAGTATTCGCAGCCTTGAGTGAGTCAGATAAATGCATTTCAGCGCCCAGAGTGTGGCGGATGAATACAAAATTGAAACGGCATCTGCCAAAATATCCCCGTACCACCGCCTGACTCTGTGTTTTGGCGGGCGCGCTTCAAATGGAGCAGCTGACCGGAATAACCAATGTTTTCTACCCAGAGGACAACGCACGGGGGAAAAAAACCAAACAGTACGGCAGCGCGTGCTGGGAGAGATGCCGACTTGGCCCGACTTACCACAGTTATCACCTCCAGGTCCTTCAGATACGTTCTCTCTGTGGTCAGCAGCTCCTTGGCAATGAAGTAGGCCCGATCTGTTGGAAACCTCTGCAGAGACATCACAACAGAGAGAGGACACTGAGCATGGACCCACGTCCCTACGAGCAGAAATCAAAGTATCTATCTGAGCAACCCATCCATCCTGCGATGGGCAAGTCCAACAGCGCTCGGTGCCTCATCGGTTGTTTTACCCGTCCAACTTATTACTCTAGCAAGTTCACAGGAAAATTCTCAGCTTCAGTCCAATTGGAGGTTGTTGTTTTTTTTTCAGGACGTGATCTAGGTCCACTGCTTCGGGGAACACAAACTGCACAAACCTTCCTCCGAACGTCGTCCTCGTCGTCAGTGCGAACGCTGCCGGCGTCGTAGAGCAGCGGGCTGGTGAGCGGGGACGGCTGCCGGCCGTCGGGACTCTGGCCGCACAGCTCCAGTGACTTCTGCCCGTTGACCATGCCGTGGGAGTGAGCGGAGGACGGCGACAGGTGGGGACTGTTGGACGCCACAGCTGCCCGGTGTCACAGGGGGGCCGCAGCGAGGGGAGAGAAGATCAAAGTTAGAGGGATTCAAATATGCATAAAAGCTCAACAACTTGCCCCAAAAAAATAGTCTAAGCAGTTGCATTCACCTACTTTAAGTCTCAGCTGGATAGAGTTTCTTTTTTTGAAGAAGAAGAAAAACCTCCAAACGTTCCCTGGTTCCAATTTCTCAAATGTGATGATTTGCTGCCTTTCTGTGTTTTGTACAGATTGTAAAATGAATCTCTTTTATGTTATTTACTATTTTCTGAAAGGTTTTTCTTTCTTTCTTTTCTTTTTTTTCTACAGATTAAGAGAAAAATTATCAGCAGATTAATCGATGAGAAAAATAGTCGTTACTCGCAGCTCCACTAATTCCAGAGACACTGCGGTGACATGTTGATACCAGTTCAACCTCAGTCCCTCACGCCGGACTATTTTCATATTTACAAACAGAGTTTGCTCCAGGATCGGAGTGCGTTCCTCAGCCGCGCGGGAAACAAAATCACGTCTAGCAGGGAGATCTGCCGGGGACAAAGGTGAAGAGTCAGCCGCGACTCACTCGACAGTCCAGACGGCCCCGGCAGCGCCACGTCGATCCGTACACAAGCTGGGACACATACTGCGGGATGGTGAAGAGGGATGGCTTACTCAGTGTCGTCTACACACTGACAACGTTCACCCAAGCTCACTTACAATATCATAGCTGCGACTCGCCCACCTCCCCCTGCGGGCCCTGTGGTGCGTCAGCACAGAAACAACAGCGGCGCTCACATTGCACACGGACCGGTGCAACTCATGACTGCAATTAGCTCAGCGGAGCAGCAGAACTCCCTGGGAGGGGAAGAGAGTCGGTCTGCGAGGAGTGACCCTGCACCAACCCACACGACAAAACTACAGGGAAGAGGACGGGGGAGAGTCTAGCATCTAGAAGGAGCACCAGACACCAAGAAGATTCAGAAATCTCTCCTCATTAGGGTCATTTGTTTTATTGACTCTAAAGTGACAAACAATGTTAAAGCAGCATCGAAAGGTCAGAGGCCAGTGAGCGTCTACGGGGACACGGTGTGTGAAGTGACCGACAGGCTGAGGGGGGAGTTTCGGGACAAGAAGTGTGAACTCATATGCGGCCCTCTGGCCTATTATCTAACATTAAAGTATATTAAAAAAATATATCTTTATGAACGTTAAGGTTTTGAATAAAACAGTCTTGTGACAAGGTTACGATTGCCTTGACTGTAAAACGTCAGGTGGAAACAACAAGCCAACCAACATTCAGTCAGTGTTGCGTTCAATTTACGTATACTAGCGACACAGTGAATTGCAAAGACTAATGTAGATTGATCAGCTAATTTAATATGAATCGCTAGAATGTATTCCCTCCTCTTTAAAATCTGCTCCAACAACGAATTCTCCAAGCTGATAGAAGAGTGTGAAATCGCAGTGTGGTGACTGTGAGCACTACCTGTGTGTTACAGTGCAGTACATGCAGAGAGGAGTCGGGGCACCGCGCCTCGGTCCTGGTTTAGCAACAGCATGCGTTGGAAAAAAACACACCCTGAAGTGACATCAGTGGTTAGAAAAAACACACGCGCAAGTTTTACCCACAGACCTGGGACTCTGAGCCGAACAGACAGGTGTACGGGTGGTTTCCGCTGAATTTGAACACACTGGCATCTTTGATCTGCTCCGAGTTTCTGGGTGCTTGTGCAGCAGAGTGTTTCTCCAGGTCTGTGGCAGAGCTGTGTGCAACCAGAGAGGGTTCCCTCACTGCAGCGCCCCCGTAACGACTCCCACAAATAAACATGTACTCGCTCTTCGTGGTGTTGCATTAATGCATGCCAACACAGCTTTGAAAACTCTACATATTAAAACCCACCAAATAATTTCCCCAAAGTCATAAATATCTCACTACGGCTACGCTTTTGGACGTCAATGCTTACAACGTCTGGGAGCTTTGCAGAAGCAGTCGACAGCGATGAGACTCTTGACTTTGAGGCGTTGCCTTTAAACTGCCTTTCACATGTACAGTGCTCACACACACACACACACACGCACGCACGCACGCACGCAGATACACACACGCACGCACGCACACAGATACACTGCTTCTATTTGCCTGCATTTCCCCAAACTCCTGCCATCCATAACCCCATATTCTCTCTCTCTCTACTCTGGAATAATGGACTGTTAGCCGGATCGCTGCAGAGAAAGGAACCCAGATACTGGTAATACACAGAGAGTAGAGAGTGACAGAACAGGTTTACATGCAGTAATAGCTGAGAAGAAAGAAAAAAAACAGACAAGCTACAACAGTTTCATGCTGACAGACAAGTGCATACATTTGGACGAAGAAAAGGAAAGAACAGAAATGTGACATGAAGATCATCACCTCCTCAAAACTGATAAACAACAGAAAGAAACACAAAGACAGACATGCAAACTGGAAACTGATATTAATTTTTTTTTAAAGTGCAGCTGCATTTTGTTATGAAGATTGCCAAGCTGGTGGCCGCCACAGCTGTTGGTGGACTTTGTGATACGGAATTACTGGGCGGAGACACTGGAGCCCGGGTCAAGTGCAGAGGGAGGGAGGTCAGCGATTCACTTTCACCTCGGCCTGATAAAGCCACTGCTGGTCTCTAATGCAGTTAGACAGTAATCTCTCAAATACTGTGAGGTTATATTTAGTCACTGACACCTCAGTGAACACAACCTAAAAAGAAAGAAAAGAAACTGGACATTGCTTTTTCAAGTTAGTTGAGGGGTAGCAGGGGTTTACTGTAAACAGACATCACTGAAAACCAATCAGATGTTCCAAGTTGGTATTTGCAGCACATTAGTTTCCACGCTGACACTGAAGACAGAATCTACTACGCTCAGATCGGCCGCGCGCCAGATGCTACACAAACAGTATTAATTACACAAAGAGACGGCACGATTATGCACAATATTCACAAATACAGTAAAGTTGGACCAACTTTGTCAAAGTAATCCAGCAGAACAAAAAAAAGATCTGTCAACTGACCATTGAGGACTAAAGGTGTATGTGTATTTCCCTGAGGGAAATCATAAGGCAACTGAGAGAGGAAGTGAACCGAGCATTCAACAACTTTACGGAAACACGGACTTGAGAGTGAAGTCTACAACAAAGAGTGACACTGGAACGGTCAAACCAGCAAAAACAGAGCCAGTTGTAGATTTTTTTTCAATCAATTTGTAGCTATTCAATGATAAACCCTAACATTGCACTTGATTTCAATCAGGGAGGGAGGCCGATGATGACAAATCTCCTCCTGCAGCGAACAAGAACACGCTGAACACATTCCATCACTCAGTCTTGCAAAAGGGAACCGCTTCTCAGTGAACGACAGAGAGGGCGCCAAAGTGCTTTGAGCAGGTACTGTAGCGCCACGCGGAAGAAAACTACCGTGAATGTTCAGTGCGGAGATTTTGAGAAAAAAAATCACCTGACAAGAATAATCTGTCACCCACTGGACACGGCTTTCTTTACACGCAATCTGTCACCCAGATGAAACCCTTCCAACTCTCCTGTAGACGGTCTGAAGGGCTCTGTGCACTAGCAGCTGAAAATCTGTCCGCTATCCTCATCGCTGAAGACATGGCATCCGTCCTCATCTGGCTCCTCGTCCAGCTGGAGGCTGCCAAAGGAGAACTTGTTTCTGGGTATGGGGGGATGGGAGCTGGCCTCCACTGCGTTACCGAACGTCAGGGGGCTGCTGCAGTTGCCCCCGCTCGTCTCCACCTCAGACTCACTGGACTCTGAGCCGCTGGTGGTGGAGACGTCGTTCATTTGAACCGCTCCCACGTGTGTGGCGCCGGCCCGCCCGAGGCGCCTCTTCCCCGGACCGGCCCTGGACCTGCCCGGTGCCGAGAGCCCATTGGCCACCATGCGCCGCTCAAGAGCAGCCATACGTTCAGCCTGAGACAGGACGGGATGTGATTCTTGACCTGCCGAAGAGGCTCCCTGGTTTGGGTCTGCGTCAAATTGATGCCGCTTTCTGTGGCGCTTCTGTGAGCGCGAGGAGCGACTCGGGGCGGGGGAGTGCCTGCCCTCGTCAAAGTGAGGGTGAGCAGAGCTGTAGCCGTTCTGCTCAGCGTGGCTGACGGGAGCTCCTTGGTGGGAATAGTCCATGGCAGGACCGGCGCTGCTCTGCCTCTCTCTACTATGAACACTGACGTCTGCCACGGTGCCACAGACGGGACTTTGGTCAGTCCTTTTGTGTGACTGCTTGGGAGACTCATCTAACTTGTGGCTCATGTGGAGCGACGGTCTAGAAGACGAGGGAGACTCCATGTGCCGCATCCTACCCATAAAGTGCTCTTGTTGGGCCTGAAAATCACCATTCATGTTAACAGAGTCAGAACCATGGCGGAGCACGGCCTGCTCCCGGTAGCTGGGATTCAGCCTAGTATCTTGGTCCCTGCCCATCTTATATTCACTATCTATATCACTCCAGTTAACATAGCAGACGGAGGAGCCGCTGCCTTTAGCAGCCCGAGAAGCCGGACCTGTACTCTGATGCTCTGGTGGGGTCTGGCGTGTTGAGCCTCTCCTCTCCTCTGTCCCAGACACAGACCCCGTTCTGTTGTCGTGGCCGTTGATCCGGTGGGAGGGGCTCGCCCTCGTCGGCCGTGAGGCTGAGGGGTTTTCCGCACTCACCAACACCGACTCTGTCCAATGCTGCTGGAGAGGAGAGTCGACTCTGTCGCCGGGGCCGCCCCTCTGAAAGAAACAGACAGAGGCAGAGAATTGGTTATAGACCACAATTAAAAACTGGTATTTTCGATTCGGTATAACTTAAAGGGGCCATGTGGAGTTGTTTTGATGCGTTTGTTTGTGCAGATTTACACAAATGCCCACGGTGGCAAAATATACATTTCTGCTGATGGTTTTGCTGAGCGACAGTTAACTAAACCACATTTCGACCAGGATTACCTGCAACTGCCTGGAACAAGTTTCAGGGACATTTTACAAGGAACTAAAATATTCCTTTGTTTACTTGCGTTTGCTTTGCGATCTCAAGACCAGGAGAGATTATGAACTATTGCGGAGACTGAGCGGCTGAGATAAAATATCAAAGTACTTGACCAACCAGGCATCTAAAGAGCAGCAAGCCCCACCCAAAAGGTTCCTAAACTTTGGTGATGTACTACCCCGCCCCAGGTGGCGACTCTTTTGAGCATTTCCCCCCAACTTAATCTAGACCCTTGTCCCTGTGGTTGAAACCCAGAGAGTTCTTAGTTCCTGAGGAAATTTCCTGCAGTGGAAACACATTTTAAATGTAGCAAAAGGCCAGGAAGAACAATGGTCTGAGCTTATGAAATATACATAATGGGAAATAACAAAAATAAAAGGACACAATGATGGTTGTATTGTTTTAAAAAACACAATAGTTTCTGGTGAGAAACTTTCAATGTAACTATTGTTTGTAAGACAACTCCACAGGGGACTATAAAGGCTTTCTTTGTGTTAATGGGAGCATAATGTAATGACAATAATGAGATTCATTAAGATGGCACAGACCTTATGTGGCTAATTGTCCACTGCAGATGAACTGTAAAGGCTAAGACACTCACTTCTGTTGGCACTTCATGGTGACGCGCAGAAGGCAACGGCGACAGGCGGCTGTTGTGTTGCACCCGACTGTGTTTCCTGGCAGACGGGACGTTGAGGGTCAGCGTTATACAGATTATACATTGACCAAATGTGTCGACTTGTCGGCAGCGTTTACCTGTCAAACGGGATCTTCTTGAACTCAGACTCCTTCACGTAATCAATCACCTGCTTCTGCGTGCGGCCGCTGCAGCGAGAAGTACAGCAGGATTAATAATGAGTCTTTTTTTTTATTGTGACGGACACAAACTGCTGTGCGCTTCACAATGCAAACTCCCCCTACCTGAATCTGAAGGAGGAACCTCGTGTGAAGAGCACAGGCTTGGGTTTGGGCTTGGGTTCCTCAAAGAGGCGGAAGAAGGCGTGGTACTCAACACAGATCTTCCAGAAGACTTTGCAACAGTCCCTGCTGGCCATCAGAAACTCCAGAGTGTCCTGATACGAACTCTAGAGCAACAGACGCCGTTTATTACGTTACGTTTAATGACATGATTTAATCATACACAGCGGAATTCAGCGACATAACTTACATTTAAATCTGGCCTCAGCTTGATGAGGAAGCGTTTCCTCTTGAAGCTCAGTTTGCGAACTCTAGACCAGTTGAAAGCGTTAATCCTTGTGTGTCCCTGCAGAGACGAAAGATTGAATTAATGCTAAATCAAGGAAAAAAACACTTTACTATCGAACTTGTGTTGTGTGAAGCTTGAACTGAGAAACACAAATGGCCCAGCTCAAAATGTTCATCAGGGTTTTCATATTCACCTCTTCACCACAATCATCACAACAAACAAATGTCGGCCTGCAAACCGGTGGCACTGACCTGAAAGACCAGGACACCGGTGTGCGCCACAGCCAAGCTCAAGTCCGTGCCCTCGCGATCCTTGGCGGGGTGAAGGCGAATCCCGTACATCTCCAGCCTACGCGCCACTTCTAGTAACTGATAGTCCGATTCTGATGGTGTTAGTCCTCTACAGCACAACACACAACAGCAACAAGATTTAGGATAAGGGTGGAAATATTTAATTTTTCCTTTAATGTCCCTGTACTTGCAGGTTTTAATACTTGGCTTAAAGACAGCAAACCTTTCGGAAAATGTTTGGACAGAAATTAAATCCAGGCTTATCATCCTGCTGCGTGTCTCGCTAATTGAGGTTGAAGACCAAGTCCGAGTGGGTCCAGGTCTCTCATGTTTATCTGAGTTTTAGGAGCGGCGGCGGAAGGTTGGGGAGGAGGGGTTGCAAAACGCTAACTAACTTTCCTAATTCTTATCAGTGAGCCCGTTTCCTGTGTGTGGTACTTAATAAGAGATTTAACCGAGCATGGCATCTGAGCAGAAGGACGGCAGTTACAGTTATCAACTGAGAAAGCCTTGGGGGGGGGAGCAAGTCAAAGAGGGCAGTCAAATCTAATCTAGCTCCTTCCTGTAGCAGCAGCCGCCCACTGCGAGTCCATCTCTGACACAGCTCAGTGTAACGCAGCGGTGAGACGAGGGGTTGGCAAAGCTTTGGCTCACATTTCAAACTTGCGCACTGATGATCTTGACATTTTGAGGCAGGACGGTGGGAGGAGATCTGGAAGGTTTCCAGCAATAATTCTCCCGGCAGGACACCGCTTTTTTAAACTCGAGGCAGGTAGTCAGAAAAAACGCTGGATGAAACGAGCCAAGTTCAATAACGATCTTCGCTTCATATAAACTTCACATTAGACACCCGAGAATAGACTCTGAAAATCGGGGGGGTTTAACCTACTAAAGCAGCCGACAACAGCCGTGTGAGTCAATTGGGGGGGATGAGGGAAGCCCTCAGTCCTCTTTTTCTTTTTGAGCAATGCAGCCCTTTTGTTGTTAGAGCAGTTGTCAAGCTCATATCCTCTTCTGGCCAGAAGCTGTAAATCAACTCCTGAGAGCCGCACAGAGCACTCCTGAGAAACAACCCATTTATTCATGGGCTGCTTTCCTGCATGTGTCACTTGTACAATAAAACCTCCCCACGGGACAAGCACAGAGCCTGAAACAAGTTTTCCTGTGCGAGGGTGAACAGAATAATTTGTGTTGAGCGATTGGCCTCAGTGATTTTGCAGAGTTTAAGAGAAAATGTGCCTGGATCCACAGGTTTTAAAACTGCAGCCAGCTCACAGTCCTCTAGTTTGGGAAACTCACAGATTCTTTGAGTGAAACTCCATGATCTTGTCAATCAGGGGCATTTGATCAGGGATGTAGTTGTTGTTGAGGAGGTGTGACCGACACTGACTCTCCTCAAAGTCCCCAATCTCAGCTGGAGAAAAAAAAGAGAGACGAAAGGAAAGCGTTCACATTATTGTAGAAATACCTGCTACATATTCTGGCAGGATATGAATTGAAGGAACAACTTTGAATCTCTCAGTAAGCTTCACGTTGCAGCTTCAGCGCCGCTTGGCACAGAATGAAACACACATCATTCGGTCCAAAAAGAAATGCCCCTCATAAAAGACATAGCTGTGGTAAATTGTGTCAACACAATTATGTGCATACGCAAAGTTTAAAACGATATCCACTCGTGTTGCCTTTGATCACTACTGGGTAACAGACTGTGAAATGTCAGGTGGTGAAAATGCTCCGTACTTCCTGGCATGGCGCCGTAATATGTGTGGCTGCTCTGAATCGGTTCTGCAAGATTATGTTCAGGCTACTGACAGAACGGTATCCATAGGAACACACAGGATAATCAATTCGCAATGGCGCACACAGTGTGCTATATGACAACGTTCGACGCTAATCTCTTTGTCTATGAAAACACATAGTGCTTTTTTTTCTTCTCACAGTTGTCCGATCTGTCCGTGCCTCGGTGTCTGGAGCTGAAGGAGCAACCATGAGGGACTTACACTGGATAATGTGGGAGACCATCAGCGCGGCACTGCTGTCATTGCAGGTCAGACGTCCACAGGAAAGATCCTGTTTGATCTGGAGGGCAAATAGGTACCTGGACACGGACACAAACAACTTGAACAAGATGCAACAGGGTAGATGTGCTGGTGGGGTTTTTTTTTCCAGCAATGGAGCAAGATCAAAAGAAACCTCTGGATGAGTTCAGCAAGAACATCGGCCGCTGATTTCAAACGGGACATTCAAGAGAACTGCAGCAGCTAATCGGTCGGATTAGAGACAATGCTCTCTCGCTCTTTTTATTTGAGACAAATAGAGTTGGCAAAGGTTTTCCACATTTTGGATCCAGCAAGCCATCATTTGCGTGAAGACTTTCATCGATGATTTACTCACTGTCTTGTGAGTGCTGCTTCTCGTGGATGTGAGCCAGAGCAAGAGCCAATACAGCCTGAACAACAGGTTCAACAAATGTTGAAATGATCAAAAATAAGTTGAAGTTTCTTTGGGTCTGATGACATGTAACAAAGGTGACCAAAAGTCAAGTGAATACTGGCCAATATATTTTCCCAGAGACCTTTATTAGTCTTAACACGTTTCATTGGGCCAATGACGATTCCACAACCAAATATATTCCATTTACAGTGACATAAAACAGACAAATCCAATAAATCCTCAGACTGAAGAGGATTATCACCCCGGCATTATTCACATTCTCAGAATTTTTTAAATATTTTTATAACCATAATTATCATACACTATGTACATCCATGTAAAGATCGGAAAGCTACCATATAAAAAGCAACTAGAGTATAGATTATGCCTTTTTTTGTATTTCAAATACAGATTTCATTTAGAATCATTCAACTCTTTACTTTCTGTTCACCTATTATTTCTCTATTCTGACTCTGAAAAATCTTAACAGAAACCAGAAAATCATTAGTGCCATGCTCATCCCCCGAGGGCTAAATCAGAAACATGGCAACCATGACATGGGAATCACAAAGCTGAGCGGGGAATAGTTCTTGTGAGAAGCAGAGCGCGTGTTTCGTTTACGCCTCCACTCACGGCTGAAGTCATTGACTATGACATATCCTACATAAATGCACATTTCAATGCCAACTGGTCGACACATACATGATGAAGAGATTCAATGAGTTGACCGAGGAGCTCACCTTGTCAACTCCTCCAGTAGCTGGGCATGGTCGGGAGGGAAGAACTTCACAGCAAACCTCAGGATCGTGTGCTTCGGTCCTAATATTGGAATAATACAAAAATGTCTTTGTTGATGACTTCCTTTTACTGCATTTTCTTCACAATACAAGTCACAAATAACAGATTTTCTCCAGATAAAACACTGAATTGACAGAAAAGGATTCCTTAAAATGAGGATGTAACAACACTTACGTCGGAGCTGCTTGATAATGGGCTTGATATGATCTAACCAAACCTGTGGAGAAGAGAAAAGAAATATAATTAGATATGATAATATTCCAAAGTGGCTGGTTTTTAAGCAAAACTAATTCTAGGTTTGTGGGAGATGAGGCTCCGTTGCACTGTCATCCTCATCCTCACTCACCGTCATCTTTTGATGGTTCTGAAACTCCAAGCCAAAGTAGTCGCCCTCTATGAGGTTCATGTGGGAGCACACCAGGTCAAACAGCACTTTGCCTGAGGCCTTTTGCTGTGAACGAGAGAGAGGGGAGGAGAAACCAAAGCATTCTGGTTAACATAATACTCGGTGAGGTTTTTCATGATCATGTACAATAACTTCACATACTATATTTTAATGTGAACTTTTGTTCTCAGCCATTCCAGTCAAATGCCACCGCGGCATTTCACGGTCTTTATTTAAATGGAACACGGCGCAAACCTCAGGAAACCCCAGACTTCGACACGAAAGAGCAGCCAGGAACAAAAGAGAGTACGGCTTTGTGGACCAATCAGGTTGGTCCAACCGCAGTTGGTACAGTCATGTCAAAATGACTAAATGCCTCCCTATCTTCCATCCTACACAGTCAAACGCTCAGTTGGCCAAAATCTGCTGCAGCTGCAGGAGGGGGGGGGGAGACCCGGTCTTTCATCTGTGTTTTCAGTGTCACTGCCGTCACTGATGAAGAACCAGCGGGCTTTGAGGTTGATCCAGCATCGGGACGGGATAAACAGCGAGCGAGGGCTGACCACCTCTGTCCTCGCTCGCCCCGCGGACACTTTGAAGTATGACTTTACCCGCCGCCGCTTTCGTCTGACAAACAACAACAAAAATGCGGCGACGCGCAAAACCCCCAAAAAAACCCGCCACATCTTTAGCGAGACGGAACCATTCCCATGTAAGGTCACATAAATGTCAGGGATTTCCAAAGAAGCACTTCTGTTTTAAACGCCCTAAGGAGACACAGAGCTCTGTGAGGAAAACACAACGGGAGCGTTTCTGCCCGGCTGCTTCCCCGTGACTGGTTTTGCACCAGTGAAGAGTGTTTAGAGTTCCCCTCGGCTTGAGTAATGAGCCCGGGCCTGCGTCTGACTACGTTTCACTGAGGCAGTTTCTTTTCTACTTCAACACAAAAAGCAGAGGAGTCGACTGCTTTTGGTACAACCTGCTATAAAACCAACGAATCTGTGCCCACATCCGACTGTAAATCTACACGGAGTGTCAAAGGCGGAGAGCGACGCTGTCCGTGTCCTTGTTAATGCTGAAAGAACACAAACTTAATCTCTGCACGGCTTAGTGAGGGGGTTTACACTTCCACAAGCGAACGCATAATCTTCCCCAAACAAGCCTCCACACTCTCACTGCTCCTCCCGGTGAGGAGCAGCGTCTCTCCCCCCGGGGCTGCCTCATGTCGGGCGGAGGGCGTCCCACCACCGAGCACCAGCTGTTTCCACATGGTGACGGAGCTGATGAGGGAGGCCGCGAGAAGAGGCTGGAGGTGGTGGTGGGGGGGGGGGGGTCGTCGGCCCAAAACACCCCCTTCAAAATACACACACATTTTGCCTTTTCTAATGAGCTGCATGCAGATTAAAACCAACCCCTGAATGTACTCCTACAGTGTGCTCTGTGCCGGAGCAGCAGTGAGGGCTGAAGATTGTTTCCGTCTCACAGGAACACGTACGTGTGCAGCCTTGTAAATCTGCTGTCAGTGGAGAATGACCACGGGGTCGGGCGAAGGCACCGGCCGATTGGAGCCAGGCCGCGCCTGATTAAATGCGGCTGTTGCAGACCCGAGTTGCGGCGGCCGACGCGACGACAGGGCTGCCGTTGACGGAGCACAAGTCGGAGGGGGCGACGGCCGCCGCGACACAATCCCCCCTCCCACGGCTTTTTACGTTCAATCGTGACAGTGACATGATGAAAACTGGTATGAGAACGTGCCGTGCACAACTGCACTCCTAAACGTGGTCAGGTGACATGTGGACACTCGGATGTCATGTGATTGTTAAACGAATCATTACAGAACCCTGGTCTTTAATCTGCTGCTATAACCGGCCTCCGCTCTTCTGAGAAGACTTTCCTCAGGCTGCCGGGGGTTTGATCCCAACAAACCTTTTCCTTAATGGACCTGGCTGTGTGCACAGGGGCATTCGTGTTGGAGCATTAAAGGATATTCCCCAAACTATTACAACATTGGAGGCACATAATTCTTTGGCTACGTCCATGCTGCTACTGTGTTTTCCTTTTAAAACTCCTTGTGGCTCCGTATCAGATTTAATCTCCGTCCATACTAAGACACCTGAAAACCCGTATCATGTGACCACTCAGTTACACTGGGCACGTGATTGTCAGTGTAGACGGGAAGCAAACTGATCACTCCGCAGTTGGTTGCTTAATTACAGAAGAAACTACGAACGAGAAATTAAAAATGGTAAAAATAAGAGCAGGGGTTTCTTGTCTTGGGTCGATGACGAGGTGGAACTGTTACTGACATCAAGTGTTTACAAAGTTATGTAGGGTCGTGACTGATCGAACCAATCAGGAAACGAATGCAGATGACTGCATCAGTCTCCGTTTTTGCCCATCAATACTACAACCATAGACTGTGTGAAAAAATGGACTTCATAAACGTATTACTGCGCCTAAGAGGCACAGCCAAAGCTGTAATAAACATGTGGACAGGGGCGTATATAAGAATAATTTCAGTATTAAATCCCTAATACAACTCATCTATAGGCCTTTTCCAAAGCAGACATTCTACTTAGTTGTCATGGTGGGAGAAGCAAAGATATTACTAATAACATTAACAACGGTTCCGTTCTAGTCAAGTGTGCCATTAAGCCCTGACAGAGTCACGGTGAAACAGAATGACCACCAGGACACTGAGTGAAAGAGCCAAATGGAATTAAGGGATCGGTAATTTCATTATTTACACCTGAACTTTTCCTACTGTGACATGTCCAAAATGTTTTCTGAGGGAAAGAAAAGGTCAACTGTGTGTTTTCATAACGGCACCACAGCACTGTAGTCAATGCAGCCACAATATCTTGTCAGGCTGCAACCAGTGAAGCGTTAACACATCACAACTCGCACACAATATAGCACCGTTTATTGATAGCTGGTAATAGCGGCCAAACGTTTTCAGACAAAATACTAAAGAATCCGCAGCCAGGCGAGCAGATGTGCGAGGCACTGCTTTGAGATAAGTACTAATGTCAGTGTGCCGACCGGCTCAAACTCACCGTAAAGCTCCGCAAACCAACTGGGAGTTTTGAACAGTATTGTAGCTGCATTCAAACACTGCAGATATTTACATTTTAAACCTAATGACTAAAGGAAAGTGAAGAAAGGTATCAACAACTCTACATACAATTATTACGAACATAATATCCATGCGGCAGTTGATGGGAACCATCGGACTGAACCAAATTACAGGCTTACTAACCAGCCTACATCACTCGATTAAAGAGGCAAATTAAACTGTTCTTTTAAGGTATTTTGGATCATCACAACTACAACCTCAAAAATTTACAAATTGTACCTTAATGAACTTTTCATTTTTACACATTATATTTGCATCTGTGATTTCCCTAATCATCTAGACAATAGACGATACAAAAATGTTCACATTTTGTTCACCGTAACGACTCTGTAAACGGAGATTACATCACATTACATACATCTTGTCCAAAGTGACTCACAATCATCGAGGCAGGTAGCGTTTAGCGCCTTGCCTAAGGGCCTGACCCGGAATTGAACCCTGACCTTCTGTACCAAAGGTCAGCTATGTAACTCACTAAGCTATACCAGCTGGAGATAAGCAGACTAAATGTAATTCCTGATACAGGTCTGCTCCCCATCCCCCGTACCCGCCTGAGAACCTACGGTGACAGGGCGTTCTTTGAGGGCAGCCCCCACCACCGGGGAACTCTCTCCTGGCAGAGATCCACAATGTCCAATCTGGAGACATTTTTGAAAGGCTCCTTATAACCAACCTGTTCACAAAGGCTTCAGACCACTATGTTTCCCCAGATAGCGTGTTCGACTTTTATTTTCCGCTCTTGGTCGCTATATAAATCTAAGTTATCACTATTATTATTTTTACAGTTATCAGCATGTGGACGATTAAGTGGCTGCTTCAAACTAAAAACAGGAGTTTTGCGATCACACAAACGCAGAAGTGAGGTTACAGCAACTGGCCTCGCTGTCAATCGTGTACAATGCCAATAAAAGATCACAAATCTCCCTGTTATGATCTCTTCCTATAAAAGCGCTGTAGCTTACAGTTTACAAGGGCAATTCCGGAGTGGCCTGACGCACAGGGAGCGTCTGTCTAGGCTCATTCGGTTTCAACATTACTAGAAAGCTTCTGTTTTCATGTGTACGAGCGGCTGGCGTCGCTACGTTGACCTATACATGCCGTGACAGAAGAAGGCTAAACAAAGATGACAGCCATGTCTGCACACGTGTCCACCTCAGGGTATAGACCAAGTCACCACCCCCACCGCCCATCCCCCCCCCCCCAACTCCCATCTCTTGTTAGTGGGCTCCTGTCAGCAACAAAATCACATAAAGGTCAGGTGTAGAGTGGCTTTGTGTTCTCTCTTTCCCCTCCAGGAGTTGTTGGCATGGTCCCCTTCACTTGCAATAAGCCAGGCTAGGTAGGCAGTGCTCGCCAAACTTGTCCCGGGGCAGTCTCAGGGGTGGGTGCGGTGGCATAGTTGGTGGACAGGCTGGCATTTGGCTTCAGGCTCCAGAGAGGCAGAGAGAACAAAGGGATTAAGGTCTGGTTGGTTGTAGTGCACTAGAGGAGTTGATGATGGCAATTGAGCCAAGTGGTCAGCCGTTGGTAAAAAAAAAAAGGATTCAACGATTTCAATTTTTTTTTTTTTTGTGTGTCCAGTGATTCAGCAGATTCGCTATAACTTACAGAATATAACGGGGCAGTCGTCTCGCAGCAGGAAGTTTTCTGCTGTGACATTCGGCAACATCACAGGAAGCCAATCGAGGTCTACGATGAAAGGGAATGTGTGATTTAAAGGGGGGAATAAGAAAATGGAAAAGTGGGGAAAGGTCACTTTTGGGGAATCAAACCATCTGCACTGCTCGTCTGATAAGACAGCAAACGGGCTCAGCACAATATAAGAGTGGTGACTTGTGGAAAAAAATAAAATATCTTTGAACTGACTTCAGGGAATTTTAGGGGATGGAGTTTCACTAGTCACTACTCCTACATAGCACATGTGAAGCAGACGTCGCAGTGGAAAATCCCAGGAATGATTTTGGAAACTTTTAAGTGACCCGTGGCTCCAGCTCTAACAGTGGCAGATTGATACATTCCCCCACTGAATCCTCCTGGTGCTGTCATTGAAAACATATGTGAAGGCACCGCTGTCTGTCCCATACGCCCACGGCTGCTGCCGCAGTACAGCAATAACACCTCTGTTTGAAGTACCTCCGACCTGTAGAAATCTTTAGATGAGCCGCAGTGTGTGTGCGATTGTGCGCGTGCACGAGCAGGTATATATTGTGCACTGTGAGCGAAGGGGTAGGACAGAGAGGTCAGTGGGAGCCAAAGCTCATTGAGATGCAGGCCATGCGCTGCAGAGGTTCCCGGGGTGACTCGACTACAGCGGGGAGCCGACAGAGAGAGAACAGCGGAGGGCGGCGAACGTACTGATAATCCTGTCAAATTACCTGCAGTCCAGCGCGGATGTGTGACCATGCATAGGTTTGCAGAATAATTAGGACACATTTAAAGCCATCGTGCCTTAACCAAAACATGAAACGTCCAACGCGACCCCAGTGAAGGAAGAAAACACATAGGCGGTGTTGCATTTATAGAAAATCCGGACGTAGTGAAATTGTTTCAGGGTCAAAGATTCCTCCTGTTTTTTTTTTTTAATTTCTTTTTTTGTTTTTTTTTTTCTTCCAAAACTCCCCAGTTGCAGATGGAAAATATCAACATAAAATGAAAGCAAAAGTGATGATTGGGCTGCCACAGCTGTCAGAGCCATTCTGTCACAGTAGACCAGCCCCCAGGCCCTGAGAGGACAACCATGGAAATACTGTCCCCTGGATTCAATAGAGAGAGAGAGAGAGAGAGAGAGAGAGAGACACACACACAGGGATGGAGGTGGCTCTCCCCCTCTCATCCTCCTCCTCCTCCTCCTCTTGTAAAAATGTCCCCCCACTTTGCTTGCCCGCTCTCCGAGGGAGCCCGTCTGCGAGAAACATATTGATTTTGCATGAAGAATAATTAAGTGTCCTGTTGCGACTGTTGTGCTGCTGAATACCTAACATCGCAGAGCACTGTGCATTAATGCAAGGACCTCCCACTGCTTGTCTGGGCCCCATAAATCAGAAGACAGATCTAATAGTTGTGGGCCTGCATCGTTAGAGCGGACGGCAAACAAGCCGCAGCGGAGATTACACCGACAAGCTCTGCTATGCCATGAAGTCACGGCCTTGTGTTAAACATGCACTGATGCAACACAACCACATTATTTTGTCATGCCTCAGCCCGACTTGGGAGTATCATAAGCTGGGGGCAAGCGGGGGTTTTTAAGGCAGCTGGAATTACCAGAAAGATTGGCCTCCTTTTTTCCATCATCCGACTGAATCTCTTTCACAGCGCTTCAAATTCTGGACCCATGCTGCTTTTTCTCCACTAGCATCCCGTCACAGAGCTGAGGATTACAGTCACTCAGGGGGAGGATGCGTCACTTCACATTTGGGCAGAAACTCCCCGTTTAGTGCAGCCAGATAAAGGCAGAGGGAAGAACTGAACCACATTACCATGAGAAATAATCAAGAATGAAATGACGATGAAAAGACTTTTGTTCCTAAATCAAATGCTCATCGTTAAATAAATATATTCTCCCGTCACAACTACTTGAATATCATGGTTAAGTCTTAACGTCAAGATATTTTCTCGAGGTCCCTTACTTACTTGCTATTTTGATAATCAAAATCAAATTAGACAAGCTTACTGAACCCATCACCTCGGGCTGTGAGACATTATCGTGCACATCTTTGACTTTTTGCCGACAATTAATTGAGTAAATGATTGATAGTGAAAATAATTAGTTTCCGCCTCATCGTTTTGCATTTTGCACTTTGCGTGGGATTTTTGTGCATTGATAACTTCTGCACCTTTGAAATTAAGAGTGAGCTCCCTTACGTTACTTTTGAATGCTGTGGAGCACTGAAACTGTGAAAGTGCAGGCGATCAATAGGTAAATTAAGAGATTAATTAAGTGTAACTGTGAGAGACAACTCCCACAAGGTCAGGCCAAGAAAGAGACGAGGCAAGACGAGGCCTTTCATATGTAATCTGGAAGCAAAATCGTGTCAAGGAGGTAATTCTTAACGATTTGAATTGATTAAACAGTGAGTAGGCTCCAGCTCTGCCTTACTTGACCTTTGGGTCACATGGACTTATCATAGAATACACCAGAGAGCCGAGTAAAACCAGAGCGAATTATGCAGTGTAAGGTAACATCAGATATGCCAGTATATCAGGCTGAGGTTTAATGATTACATCTGATGCTCTGAAACATTCACAGCACATTGCCAGAGGATTAGAAATCTGTCAAATCAAACGCAACACAAGGTTCACCTGAGAGACTGAAATATCAGGAGCTGGGGGGAAAACTCAGTCTTCCATAATGACACTAAATCTCCATCGGTCCTCTGCCTAACAAGGTGGAAAAACTGAAAAACCCTGAAACATCACGTCCAATCCACCATCTGTCACAGTCCACCAAAACTCAAGCCTGAACCAAGCTGGGCTACCTTCCAGTTTCATATACAGTACCTATTGCCAGTACAAACCAGGATCCTATATATCTTCCCTGAGCAAACATCCCCCCAGTTGTGGGACAGTAAAACAGGAACGTATGCCTCTGTATTAGCATGGGTTCATGCTTCTAATCTGGCTGTTTCCATATTTAGTTTCCTAATTTTTTTTGTATAGACACTGCTGGGAAAGAAAGACAATATCAGACAATCAATCTCAAATTAATGTCAGACTATTCAATTAGAAATCTGGGCATGGGCTCAGGCCGACCAGAGACAGGCCAGCTATACTTCACTACACCTCAATCCCACACAAAACTCACCAGATACAAAACAGATGGGACACTTTCTTGTGGAAGAATTAATATCCAAAGTATGTTAATTGAGTGTATGTAAATGTGCCGCCCTGCCCGTATAAACAGCAGCTTGCTGATATTGGAGCAGACACGCTGATCTACATAATCACTGTGATGTCTCTGCGTGCGTTGGACAGATCAGGAGGGAGCAGGGTAATAATATGGGATGTCATTAAATCATGGTGCATAAGGAACATAACTAATACGAAGATCCTAGCTTGGCAAAATTTCATAGCCAAGGACATTAATACTTCTAACACACAAGTACGAAGGCAAGCGGCTACGACCAAAGGAAGAATTTTGAACAACTTAAGCTAAGACTGCCAACTGGGATTCATATACATACTGAATCTGGCATCGATGTGTGGGATGTGGATGGTTCTCGACTGCGAAACTCCTTCTTAGGCCTCTAATGGCTGAATGGTGGAATTCATTTGTGCCGACTAAAGGCATGTCTAAAGGCATCTGTGGCATTGTGACCCTTGATCAAATTTTTACATCAAGTGTGGCGACTGGCTATAGAGCAAGCAGGAGGCAGGAAATGACGATAATTCCGCTGTGCAAAGTAGTGTTTTGGTTTACAGTCGTCAACGCGCCCACTCCCTTGTCATGAATGTTCCGGAGATGTTCCTGCTGTATTCTCACACGGGCTTGTTGAGGAATTTCGGTCCAATCCTCCCTGAGAAACTCTAAAGACGAGTCTTCTCAGGCCCCAAGCAAGGTCATCTTATCTATGGCAAGCGGAAACAATCATTGAGCAGCTCAAGTCTCTCTCTCTCTCGAGGTGTCATAGTCGCAGGGAGATGACATTACTAAAAGCTAAATACACTACAGAGACCGGGGATGGGCAGACTATCTTGGGACACCGAACACTCTGAACCTGTTGATCTGTGTACCGAACCGGACATCTCCTCAATATTGAGCTCTTCTAATAAATACTTCTGCTTAAGACATCCACGGTTTCCGTCTCCCTGAAACAGTATCCACTCCATCAATCATTCCATTTCAGGGCTCACTTGGAAATTTTCAGGAAATTTTACTGGGGGACTGGCAGGAAAAGTTGAGGAAAAGGTCTGGACTTCAGTGCATGTCTGGAAGCAGCGACCGTGGCATCCAAAGTGGCATCACCACCAATCAACAGTGGTCAGAGAGACGTTTTCTGCCTCACCACATACTTCAGACCTCTACAGACTTTTGTAATCGGAGCTCACTGTGAGCAAGATGAGAATGGGATGGGAGCATGTGTGGCGCTCAAGAGGTTCTTTCCGGGGCTGGAGAGCAAGGAAGGTGTGCGTCGTTGGTACCGTCCTGCTGCACGCTCCCTTGCCCCATAATCTCCACCAGTAATAAATAATGACAGCTGCACATGCTGCTTTACTCCTGAGGCCAATCAATTGGCCTCCTTGAGATTAGCCTTAAACTACTTAGCCCGCTGTGCAGCAAATCCACGGCCCCTCTGCCCTGTGATGTAGTTGAGTCACTGTATTGATAATGACTGTCGTGACCTGACATGTCAAACAAAGTTCCGCACAAGGACACGCGCACAAAAAACTTGTTTCTCGCTCCACCTGATGTGAGCGGCGATTTTGTCACGGCCTGTAAACTATGGCGTCCATTACTGTAAAACCTAAACAGATGACATTCTAGTTTTGTACAATGTAAAAAGGTTAAACATGAACAGGTCACAGGTCCACAAGCAGCAAGAACAGCAGGGACGCGCAGAGGTCAAAAACACCCATCATTTTTAAATTCATTTGTTTATTCAGGCTCTTCACACTGGATCCTCTAATTGTCACTTTGTTCAGTCAGCTGGGATTTCCCCGTCAGAATACAGTTGACCTTAGAGCACGCAGATGTAGAGAGAAGAGCCTCGCACCAAGGCTGCACTTCCTGTGGACAGGGATTAAGGTCAACCGGCAAGAAAGCACTCTGGGTTCGACAGAGCCGCCAGGACGTCGCTGCTACAACCAGTGTATAGTAAGATTCCAAATAAGAAATCAATCCTGAAGCAGCATGGAGCCAGTGGAGTGAGGCCAAAACTGGTGTAATGTGACCGCGCTTTCTTTTACCAGCAAGGAGACGAGCAGCTGCATTTTGTACAAGCTGCAGGCGTCGACGTGACGACTGGTCGATACCAACATACAGAGAATTACAATATCCAGCTCCGCAGTCGAATACTTGATTACTAAACCTAAGGCGTAGTAATGTTGATGTAGCGGTTCGGTCCAGCTGTCGAGTCATTTTTAACTCATGATATGCAGTGCAGCATTTCAATGCTCATTTTAATGGAGCTCAGCTCAGACCTTCAGCCCTCCGCCTGAACCACCCAGCGGCGGGAGCATCAGCACTCGTTCTCCACGGCGTGACAAACGCGGACGCCGTCCTGAGGTGAAACATCACGTCGGTGGGTAAACAAACAGGAGAAACAAAACGGGCACGCACACGAGCCGGCGAGCGGACGTCGGGGCGGACACAGCCGCGGCGAAGGCAGCTGTCGCTCCGCGCCTGCAGGCCACTGGGTCCAGCAGTTACTGAGGCCTTTGTGACTTCAGAATACCAATTCCTCTCCACTGGAAGACAGAGCAAGACCGGCAGTAACCATGGCAACATAAAGAAAATTGTGATTCCTAATCTCTGTGAAAAAAAAAGAAAAAAATAGAGAGAGGAATCGTGTAGAGCTGAAGGGAAGCATGTGGTTCAGGTTGAAACAAAATCAATTATCCTCCCCTAAAAAGATTTTAATCACTTGTAATGTTTGCTGTAGTTTTTCAGAGGCACAGAGTTGAGCTTTTACTTCTCCGTGTGATGATGTTGTAATTACTGTGACCACACGCACGGTTGTGGAAGCCAAAATACAGAGGGCGCAAAGGCCACACCCTGCTCTGCTTATCAAGCAAAACCCAGAAACTGTTCTGTAGCGTTAGGTCTGGCAGGGGAAATGTGAACACTGGTCTCATTCTCAAGAGTGCTGGTGTTTAACGGATCCCAGGGAGCGAAACGTCCCACTCGGACTAATTTAAACAAGAGATGAGAAGTGACTGTGAGTGTTTTCTGCGAGTGGCAGGTATAAAGCACAAGTGTTTCGGGTTTGAACGCAGGTCCGGGGTTTGTTTCACCGAGTGACACTGGGTGCAACCCAGGCATTGATTCTCACAAGTCGGGCTCACTTTTTAACCGAGGAAGATCTCCATGGTAACCTAACAGTATGCATGGAGGTTTATTCAGAAGAATGGTTAAAAAAATAATGCATGGATAGGAGCTCCAAAAGCCAATTACTCCAGGATCCTAACATGGCTGCAAAAAATGTTGGCATCATTATAAACAAAATGCGACTCAGTAATGACGTACACGAAGCATGCGATTTACATATTATTGGTCTGGAAAAGTTTTAAAAAAGGCACTGTCAGATAAAAGCATGAGATCTATATTGAGTGATGAGGAGACTGCAACACTAATGAGAACATAAATGCAATATTTACATATCTCCCACATTGTTTTCCATTGTTTGATATGTAGCTCTTTCAATTCACATCTTTCCCTCTCTTTTGGGATACTTTAACATCAAATTTGGTTTAGCATTTTTATAATGCGTTTGAATAATACAAAAAAAAGTATTACTCTTATATGAGTTGCAAGTTCTACCCTTTGCTGCAGTAATGAGCAAAATTTTCTCTTGTACACTTTATCACACTGTAGTGGATCAGTTGGTGTTGTAGGAGACTGAACCCAGCCTCTTTTCACGTTGATCAAAACTTGCTGGTTTGGTAAATCTTGAATTTACAGAGCCAGATTATAACCCAGGATTGAATTCTTGTACTCTCTCTCTCTCTCCGCTCTGTCTTCACTTTACAGTCCCATCAAAGCCTAGTTACATTCATGATCACTAACAAAAGGCAAGTATCAGAAATGAACTGTCACAATTTTGTAAAATGAACTGAAATATATACTATTAGTAATTCATCTTCATCACTTTGACAGCACTGCTACTGACCATGGTCTTATTCAAACCGTATGGTTCACATTTGTCACGGCGGTGTAATCACTTCACTTACATCACGGTCATTCGAGTGTAATTTCGCTAACCAAATATATTTGTATTAGGGCTAAATGCTTCCATGCTGCTTCTCTGTTTAAAGGTCAACTGAGTTTATGTGAATGAAGCGCCGGACGACATCACTGTGTAATGAGTTTAAATGAAATAAAGCGAGTGTGTCGTAATAAAGCCACAAGACCTGTGTCACCAGCAGAAACATTGAAAAAAAGAACACAAGATTCAATCCCTCTCATCTAATAGTGAGCAGATATCTGTAAAGGATGCATCTCACTCACACACATAAAATATAGCAGGCATAGCATAGTCCGACCTTGATTCTGTGCGTTAAAATGAAATAATAATAAATCATCTTGAACTGTCGCACTATGAGAAAGGATGCGTCAGCTCTTAACCTGGCCGGCCCTCTCGTTCAACTTCTGCAGACGCAAAACAGGACGGATTCATTTGCCACCGTTGAGAGACTCTCCAGAGACCGTCACAGACCACGCCCCCTCTGGTTATGTGAAAGCAGACAGATCTTCTGGGACACGTCCTTGGATAACTGTTAAGGGGCATTCCCGCTGTGGCCCTCGCCGGCAAGAGCTTTGATTCTTTTAGTGCTCGACTTGCGCGCATCACATACCTATAGTGACAGCCAGAGAAAAGCTGAACAGTTGGTCCAAAGCTCAAAGGAACCCCCACATGCCTTCAGAGAGCAAAAAGACAGAAAAATACAGAGAGAACCTGAGCAAAAAGAGATGCAAGGTCGGATATGTTGCTTCAGGACAGATGGAATCTTCTGGTTTGCTATTTTCCATAGTGGCTTATGTAACTGTTTTCTCTTAAATAATTTGAGGTGGTGGGTGCGTGTGGAGGGTTGGAAGACATTGTTGTCCTTGTCAATACCTTCCCAACACACACACACACACACACACACACACACACACACACACACACACACACACACACACACACACACACACACACACACACACACACACACACACACACACACACACACACACACACACACACACACACACACACACACACACACACACACACACACTGATGCCCACCACCCCCACAATATTTGCTCCACTCATCCTGACTCTCCCTCCCACACATCTCCTCCATCTGCCCCAGAGACCCCAAATTCAATTACTGCCCGGGTGCAGTGGGGGGTAGCCTCAGCTGCACAGGTGCAGCCGAGAGGAATTCTGATATGCAACACGTCAGGCGAATGCATCGCGGGACTGACTTCCATGCGGGCGGAGCTACAACACTGGCCGAGAACATACTGTAACTAAGGGGCGAGATGCTGGAATTTCTGTTTTAATTACAGACGAAGCGTGGCAGGAAATATCCGGAGAGAGTAGGAGCAGCATGAAGCAACCGCACCTTTCTCACTGATAAGAACATTCGAGGAGACGAGAGCAGGAGAGGTGAAGCCAGAGCACCTGGGGTGCTAAGCACCACAGGATAAGGATAATCCCGTGATATGGCGCCGCCAGTCGGGGCGTGACATGTTAATTAGCCCTCTGAATCTCAATGAGAAATTCATAATTCATTGAAGAGGTTTGGTGCTGCCGCGGGGCAAACTGGTTCCCGTGAGGGTTTTCACCTTTTATTTGAGACCGGGAGGACATCACAGAGCTGAGAGCAGCGCCGCGGCCACACCCATCTGTGATGTCTCCCCCACCTCGCTGCTGCTCACGTCAGTGGGATTCAGCGCCACGGTTCAAGGGCTTAATGAAAGGATCTGAACAGTGTCATCAAAGGGCAATGTTCAGTGGAATAATGTATGTGCATGGGCATGAAATGTCAGAGGATCCACCTTCACGCATCCGTCACAGAAGCCGACAAAGGGTTCACAGGTTGTGTTTCTGTTTTTTTATTTTAATTTATAAAGTCACAGAAACAGAGAGAGTCGACTTCGCCGCCGTCTGAGACAAACAAACGTGAGCATCTTCCACAACGACACATCCATCTTGGTAACCATAGGAACAAGACTCACTATAGAAAAGGCATCTTTTCCCAAAGCACCTGTGCACATTATAGAAAACCAGTGCAGCATAAAGCTGTCAGGCATAAGCTGATAGCTTCAGTGACGGCTTTCATCATTTCATCTGTGTCTCCCAGTGCCAGGAGTCTCTTGCTCTGACCTGCACCGCGATAGCCGTCATCACAGCAGCAGTGTTTGCTGGGGCTTCATGGGATATGGAGAGGTGACATATGAAGAGATTTTACCAATTCCGACACTTGTCAATCGCTCATCGGGACACCCAGTCGCCCACACACATTCCCAGCAGACGTGCGATGGATATGTAATATAGCATGCCGTTAGAACTATCTCCACAGTCACAGATTTGTTATGCTTGCTTATGATTTCATGCTCGCCTCTTTTAGTCAACTGGACATGAAGAGGGACAGAGCTTTTTAAAGATTTATGCATTGCTTTTAAAGCTATCTATTTGGATTTTCTGGCAAGATTGACAACTGCTTCTGTCAAACTTTACCCTGACACTTTATCAGGACGCAGGTTGGTGGGACACTGATGCATTATGTGCTAAGGTTAAGGTTACTAGTTCATTTTGACAACAAATATACCAAAGCAACAGCAACAAACCGTTTTTGTTGTTAATCCCACTGCTGCGTTGATTCTCTTATGTGGATATATCTTTCTATCTCTTTCTGATGTGGATAATTCAATGAAAATCATGTTTATCTTCACTTATCAGTCACAAGATAATTCCCCCCCCCTTGCTCCTCTGCTGTGGCCGTGAGACCCACTTACATTTCGGGATGTGAGATGGCTGTATGTGAGAAATCCACTAAACCACCCCCCCCACCCCACCCAACCCCACCCCCACATCCTGCTGCGGGATTTCAATTTCATGCCATGAGCGAGGAGCCAACCAAGGGTTCAGAGTTCACGTGAGGAAAGTATGAGAACGTTGTCTGGCAGAGGACGGTCGGTCAGTGCGAGGCAAGGCACAACGAATAGCATGGTCACATTGCTGGAGACTGTTCGCCAATGGAAAATCTGGAAAAAGGCTTTCATCTTTTGTACTGCGTGCGTGAGCCCTTTAAAACCACAGCACTGGCTCTACAGTAGCACACAAATCTTCCATTTATATTTTAATGATGACCCCCCCCCCCCCCCTCCCCAATCCTTGTCACCCCAAACACAATGCCATCTTTCAGCGAAACTGGGTCAACCAGCAGTGACATCAATAAGAGCTATTTTTTCGTTCAGAATAAAATTATGTCCGTCATATTTTAAGTCAAGGTATTTTGTATGCAAAAAAGCTACTTGCACACGTTCCCACAGTGAGCTGGGCTGTGCCTGCTGAATATGTTAGTCATAATTGGTGTGCAGCAGCGAATCCCTACGCGACCACACTACACTCACATTAATGCTCTGCATGAAGACCCCCCCCCCCCCCCAACCCCTCTGTGGCAGATATCAGTGGAAGACAGAACTCTGCAGCACAGCAACCAGCTCAGACGCTCCTCGTCCTCCTCCGTGTGTAGCCATGGCAACCCACAGACCAGGGTGTTTCCATGTGGCCTTTCAAAGATTAACTTGTGTAGTGTTGAAATGCATAGCTAGATTAATGCATGTTCACAGAAACTGCATCAACCAAGGATCCGCACCACCACCACCACCTCAGATGGAGTATACTGTACTCTGCAGCTCAGAGGTCGCGGCAGTCGTGGCACTGAGGAGCTTTCCAGCAGCAGAGAGAGGGATGACAAACGACATCATTCCTTTCAATGGCAGGAGGCCACATTAAGTGGCTGCATGTGTTTGGAGGTTTAAAAGAAAGAAGACAGAATTACCACAGATTGAGGTGGGCTGAAGCAAAACTACATCAGGACATCAGAGTTAAAGAACAGAGACGAGGGACGTTTCTATTTCAAGGCTCCCAAAAGTGAACAAATGTGATTTGTTGGAAGAACAGACGGCAGTGACAAACAATCGGGTGCCTGGATGCTGGCAACTCCCAGCCTCTGTGCTGCATCGAGGCCTCTCTCTCCGATTCTCTTTCTAGTCAGGCTGCAAGCACGGTCTCGGCCGACATGGGAAATAAAACCCCACATAGTACAGTGTCTCTAACAATCCTTTCTTTCACCACTCTCTTTCAAGACGGGCCTACTCTACAGCGGCGAGGGGAGACTGCCATTGTCACCATCTTACATCTTTCTCCTACATTGCTCTTATGGCTCCTCAAAAAGAATTCTATTCTCCTCAGCAGAAGCACAGGCTAAAAACAACCATCTGCATTAAGAGGCGCGCCACAGCCACAGCCACAACCCTCTTAATCTAAATAGATCTCACTGTTACCCATGCATGACTCACATTAGCGCAAGGGGGAGTGACAGTAATGGATTTGGAAAACTCACTGACATGGTGTAAAATGAGGGAAAGAGTTGGATTTGTTGCTCTGGGCTGTACCGCTCCTGCTGAGTGCTCCAACAGCCAATCAAATCCCATTTGTATGCATTTTTTGGGCCAATGACAGCTCATCACGAAAATACTGGTGCCAAATTATCCTCAGTGCCCAAATAATTCAACCACCACCCCTGTCAGTCCTCCTCCCCCTAAAGCGCTGGGAGGCCGGGGAAGCAGACCGTGTCCCCACCACAGCGCCAGAGTGTAACAGGATTTAGCACACTAGCTTCCAGACTAAATGGCCCTCCACCCTCTGCCTCCCTTTACAGTCGACATGGCATCTTTATTTAAAATACACAAAATGGCGCGTGAGACAGTGAGACTCATTGGTGGTCTGCAATGTGAACAAATAATACGTGCGTTGAATTTCAATTGAGTCAACTTGTCTCACGGTGCAGAGGCAACGTTGCCGAAGTTGATTCATATTGTATTATTGTCTTAATTATTTTGGTCAATGATCAAATTAAGAATGGCCATTAAATTGTTTTTATGTTTGGCCACCAGTCCAGAAACCAAAGAAAATCAGATTATTATTGTAATGAGACATAAGCATCACATCTTTACAACAGAGATTCCGGCACTGCAGAAGGTTTGGCGTATTATCTTGAAATGTGACTTAAACGTATTGTATAATAAATGTTCAATTCGTTGACCAATTACTCTACTGTAGCTCTAGTCTCTTGAATTGGTGCTGGCTATAGTGCACCTTTATGTCTAAAATGAGTGGGACTGGCACTTTTACTAATCTTTCTGCAGTGAGGATAAACAATGTGTGGTGTGTAAATTCTTCCCGATTTCAATGGTTCAATAATTGAGGTTTGAACTGAAACCTGAACACCCTTCTATAATTGACACACGGATACGTGTAGTTATTTCATCGATTGTAAAGCAGGGACAATGGCATCAATGTCAAATTTAATCGGTACTCTGATCAGAATGTGCAGCATTAGCCAAACCAACTAATGAAGTAACTGGTATTCAGTTCGGTGTTGAACATGTAGCTATTCATGCACCTCTAATACCCGGACTCCCCGTGTGCATTGATCCACAGGTGGAAACAAAAGCAGAAACATCCCAGATTCCCCGAACGACTGGCTGGTCAGTCTGTGGTTGAGCAACCGGCGCTGAAGCTGTTAAAGACAGAGCTGAGAGAAGCCCTTCATCGTGTTTGTTCTCATTAAGTCAGGACCTCATTGCCATTCGGCTGAAAGCCGGGCACACTGGAGCCGTTCACAATGAATGGTGCGACAGCATATGGGGACAAGAGTGGCGAGCGGTGAGATGATGGTGAGCCCTCTGGACTGGTGTGAGAGGCTTGCTCTAAAGCATGCGGGTCCTTCCTTTTGTGACACAGCCCCCTTAAGCCTGGGTGGTCCCTGCTACCACGGGTTCTCTGTGCAGTTCCCCCCAGAATGAGGACACATCTTCCCGTGCATCAGATGCTATTTTTTGTGTGGCCCCAGTTGGGGTTAAATATAGCTGGCTACAAGCATTGGGAGCCAAACAAATCTAGCCAGTAGCCGTCTCATCTCATATCTCACTCTGTGCACGCCTCTGTTTTTCTGCTTTGCTCTGGCTAATGTTGATAATGGTCGTGATAAACTCCAACCAGGAGAATGGTCAGCTTCTCAGTAAGAGATGAATTACACCCTGTCACGTGAAGTCTGCAGCTAATACTGTGACTCGGAGGGGCGACGTCCAACCAGAATAAGGAGAGGGCTTTAAATGGCAAATGCAGTGAAGAATGGAGGAAGGCTTCATTGTTTTCTTGTATCTGCAGAAAGATCAGAGTTCCATATGTTAAAATGATGGATTACCACAGGGCAACATCAACTGAGTGCAAACAGCCAGGAGGGGTGTCCAAAACCATGTTTATCTCTATCCGCTTATTTGTGTTCTGAAGTCACTAATGAAAAGCTGACGGCGAGAGTATCGACACGCACCACATGCAGCCCTGATGCTCCCCACCGACTACTGCACGTGCTGTGTTCAGAAAACTGTACGAGAACATTTCACTTCTTGTTCTGGTGCCGACGACGTACAATGTCTCGTGGCTTTGCAGTGAAAGTGAAACAAGTCTAAAGGTGATCATTGAAACAATGTAGACCACTTGGAGCAAGTGCATTAAGGGGAATTTGCTGGTTCAACAGCAGAAAAAGGGTTGACCAAGTCAATACGGCGCCTGACCACAATTCACTCTGAGACCACCATGCTGGCCGCTCAGTCGGGTGCAAGCGAACAAAGTAATTGGGGCGGGAAAATGACGACTGTGTTGGCAGTTGCATTGCACAGCTATCTGACAACTGAAAATCATGTGGCCTGAATATGGCGTAAAAGAAACACAAATGTCTGTTGAAAATGATCTAGCAATGTATTGAATAGTAGTTGGAACATTTTCTAAAAGTCAACTTCTCGGAAAAGCCCGGGAAACACCAAAATCATTAGGATCACAAGAATGTCTCTGCAGAATTTCAAGACAAACCATTACATGCGGTGGACCAACTGAGTGTGACTCATGTTTTGTTTTATTTATCTTATTTCCTGTGTATTGATTTGCTGTTGACTTTATCTGTAAGTAAGGAAGCAAAACTAAAACACTGTGACGTGTAGTGTAATGGGACCATGCTGGCTAAAAAGCATACGAGTTTGTAATCGATGAATTTCTCTTCACTGTGGATTTTAATAGGGGGCTGTACCACGACTGTTATGGATAAAAGGATGGCTGGAGAGTACACACTGCGGTCCTCAGTGGCTCATTATGGTGAGAGAGGTCGAACAGGAGCAGTGGTGTAAAGTGAGGAACACAGTATGTGTCTGAATTCCTAATGGTGAAAGCCTGGGCTGCTCATCATTGTCAGCACTGCACGGGAAGTGGAGCGTTCCATATTGGGTTGTATTTGTTGGTATTCCACCAACAGGGCTTGGCTAATGGAGCATGTTTCCTTCATTCACAGGAATGAGCATGACTTTCTCCCTCCTCCGCTCGGCCATCATCATCATCATCATCCCATCCCCCTCCCTCTAACCCCTATGCTACACTCACAGGCAACTTCTGCAGAGCGTCCACCAGCCATCAGCTAACATGAGCATCATCACATCAGTACAGCGCTGGTGTGTGTGTGTTCGCCTGGGGACTACAAGACAGACGGACGGCTACGGTCTGGCTTTCCTGCTCTACTGAACTCTGACAAGAGGAAAACGAGCGGAAGCAAGCCTCCGATTTCTACTTGAAAATAATTCCTTGAAAAAAAAAAAGGTTTGGGGGATCAAGTGTGCTTTCTGAAATCATTGGCAGTCTTCCACCGTTGTCCGCGGATTGTGGGGCCAAACGTCATCGGCATCAACACAAAGTGCGCTCACAGCCAGTGTCATGTAGAGTGTTAAGTAGGCCACAGCATGGTATGTGACCCACGAGATGGCTCGATGGCCCCTTTTTGTTTCCCAACCGTCTGATACTCTGACCGCTGAGGTGGAAACCTACCCCTCTGAACCGGAGGAGCTGAACTGAAGCCTCCAGTATCGGTGACAGCCGGGCGGAGTTAGACGCTTTATGTTTTCTTAAAAAGAGACACTGCCTTGGGTCACTTTGAATGTAAAAACCCGCTGAGGTTAACTGCGACCTCTTGAACAATGCTGCATGTTGCTGTCGCAAAAAAAAAACCAAAAGACCAGATAATTGCTCGACAGTTGTGTTTTGTAGACCACGCCGTTATCTCGCTTCGCTGCTGCAGGGGAGAGATTAGGAGATCAGATGCCAGATCTGAGCGAAGTTGTTTGTATCTGTTGTTCGTATCTTCTGTCTCCGATGCAACTGGGGATAAAACTGGTTTAGGAACAAAAGTAGTTGCCGCTTATATTTGAGCAACTCACTCCTTGCATCCATTTGGCCTTGCCAAGTCAGATTCTTGCAGGGTATCCATACCTTCAAAGTGGAAGTTCATTCATTCATTCATCTACGCCTTTAGAAAAGAAAGAACTGTAAGGCTGGACCAAATGTTAAAACTTGACAGTGTTTCACGTTTAGCTGGGTGTATTTAAAGATAACAGATCTTTTTTTCACCTTGCTTGTAACCTCATGAGTGAGGAAAATGTGTCCTAGGACACCTCCGGGCAAAAACAATATCAAGCCCACTGAGATTTCTATCTCAAATGCTGACTTGGGATAGTGGCTGTAATGCGTGTTAAATTGAGCATGAATAAAGCTTTCTGTTACTGGGGGCCTTTTGTTACCCTCTCCTCTGAGCAGCGTCTCGTCTGCCTGCTGCTGCTGCAGTGCCAAAAGTTTTATCTTGTACAATATCTCTACAGCTTCAAACCGTCATGACTCTGTTAGGTCGACCAAAAGTCCCGCGATGCATTAGAGCCGGGGCCATGTGCTGTATGGATCACACTTGTGCAACATCTGTTCAAACCAGGCCCAACATCTCACCATGGGTCGTCTTCATTCCAGTGACTGTGTGTTTAACAGACTTATTCTAAAACAGATCTGACCAAAGCTGCTGTACAATCAGTACAAATTGGTCAAAAAAGTCTTAAATATTCAGACTTTGGGACACTGAAACTCTATAAAAACCTACTGTTTGCTTACAACACTCTCAGGTTGATCACTGTATTCGATTTACAGGCTGAATACAATGGCTTCTGCACCTGCTCTACCTCGAACCAGATGTAAGCATGAAAAGCATCACAGGCTGGATGATCTTGTTTTTTGAAAAGTGAAAATTGGCAAACAAATTTTTTTTAAAAAGACCAAGCCAACGGCAGAGGCAGCGGCACATAAGCTTACTGTCTTAAAAAGAGTTTATTGAGAGATTGCACATTTCTAAGACTTTTGTCTTGTTAACCAAAAACAAATGAGGCTTTAATGCATCACCAAACCCAGCATACGAAGCACAGAAAAAAATAATGTGGTTTACACGAGGGCAATCAAACGGGACGTCGACGCGAGAGCGTAATGAGCCTTAAGTTTTTAGTGCAACACATGACACCACCAGCAAAGATTAGCGGTCATGCACTAGGAGCTCCGCCACCAGCTTTGAACAACATTTACCCATACTGCCTTGGGAAACGGCCAGAAGGGCACATGTACCCTGCACCTCACACTCACTAACGGTTAGTAAAGCACGGCAGCTTTTACTGCCAAACCTCATTCATACACATTAGATGAGTCCCCTGTGACTGCCGCTGTATCGGTTTCCCTCCATCACCACTTCACCTCCACGTTCCTCCGTCTGCTCATCTCAATCGCATGTTCCAGGCAGGGTGGATTGCGGTCGCGGAATATGGCCAGTTCTTCTGCTCTACGACAAATAACAGTCTTTTCACGTACTGCACCCAATGTTTTCTGCCATTAAATCAGGATCTGAGGACACCTTTCAAAGACACCACAAGTTCAGAGGAATGCTGTGGGGAAGTGTGCAGTGTATCTTATTATCTTCTCATCACCAGAATACGGCTGCTGTTATTTAATGTTTTTCTTACCTTTCTACAATTTTCATAGAACCTAGAAAGTATATTAACTTTCTAGTGCTTTGACATGTCTTTCTTATTTTGCATTTTAAGTTTTATGACCATAGAATAAAAGGTAATTAACAATCAGTATCTATTTTTAGTTAAAGTTTGCTGAGTACATTTGCTGATAATCTGTGCAAATGGATCAGACCAGAGTGTCTAAATTCAAATCACTCTGATGAGAAAGTTAATCCGGTGAATCCTGACATTATGAGTGGAATTCAAACGGAATGCAAACCTTCTCATTCAAAGATATTTTTTAAAGTATTGTTATACGCCCGCTTTCTCTTCTCTATCTAGGAAACCAAATAAAGCTCTCATGCGTCATCAACACTCCATTGTGCCAACAAGGAATTATCCTGGTGTCCGTGGTTTTTCAAGAAAATCTTAAGAGGTTGTCAGGAGGTAACAGTGGAAGAAAAAATGTGTTGCAAAAGAATGACAGCAGGAGCACATGTTTAAGATAGTTTGGGGTATTTAGAAGCAATGCTAAGAAAATATTATCACAATAAACTGGAAGAACGTTGATGTTATGAGAATGATCCTCCCAGTTTCATCCATGTATTCAACACCATGCAGTTGCCATGCCAACCTGTTACCAGACTGCTGCTGCTATGACGAAAACGGGGAAAAGCGCCTTGGCTATTGTGCAATAATGAACAGTCACACTCTGGCATTAGTATATTTCCAGCAAGTAACAGGCTCGGGGCAAGATAGCAACTCACCGAGATGTCAAAGAGCTCCTCTGTGTCGTCCAACATACGGACCCTGATGGTAACATGTCGTCCGGAGGGCATGGACGGAGGTTTGTGTCCGGGGTCCAACGTACTGATGCCAAGAGTCTCTGGGGCTCCGAGACGCTGGCCAGCTCCAGAGGCCATTTGTTCCGGGTCAGGCTCTACCATGGTACAATGCGCTGCTCACTGCCCAGCCTGCAGAAAGGCCAAGAGAAAAAAACAAGTCAGAGACACAAAAACGTACTCAAACACTTACACACACAAAAATGCAGTCGAAGCAGCAGTACAAAAAGATGATCCCAGTTATAAGAAACCTGCTCTTACAAAGCATCAGTGTTGCAGCGGGTGAAATACAATGAATCCATCAGGACCTTAAGGATATAGGCTGCACCACCCTCTGTGTCACACTAACAAAGTCATTTGAAAATGCAGTATTTGCACTCGACCACTAATGGCTAATGATTCCTGCCTGTGGGGAGAACCAATTACTGTAAAAAAAAAAAAGGGAAAAAAAAGATCCAAGAATGTTCTTGGTTGCAAAGCGCAAATCAGGGAGGAGTCATTTGATCTGACTGAACGAGTCACAAGGCCACAGTGTAAAATCAAAGAGTCGATACGATCACAATTGATTTGGGAAGTCGTAAAGGGAAGACACGCAGACATACTTAGTTAGGTTGTAACAGGTCTCAAGGGGATCAAGTCAAACGTGTAATGTAAACTGACTTGGCGGTAAATTTTTGTAATTAAAGAAAGTTGTTTGCTTAATTGATAAAAGTAATGGACAGCTAAATGTCCTGAACAATGAGCTAAAAGTAATCGATGGAGTTTTTTAGTTTGAAGTAATGGATAAATAGCTTCCTGCTTCATTTGACATAGTTAGCTGAAACTGTTGGGATTAAATTAGGCTAATTCACAAACAATTAGGAAATTGCTCGCTAAAACAGTTGGAAAATATTTAGTTAAAAGTAATTAAGGATGTAAAATAGCTAAAAAAAAAATTATGGATTACTGGTTGGAAATAGTCGGCGTAGATGATGAATGGGGAAACTATTTAACTTGTTAACTAACAGTAATGGATAATGCTTGAAATGAACGATCTGTCGATACAGGTTCATCTGACAGAACTGTGGTGACCCTCTGACACTACAATGTAGGGAGCCACCGCCCCCCAGCATCCAGCTATGGTGGGAGGGTCCCATCTTAATCGCACATAGTTGAGAGTTCTGTTCTTTGTCCCAGGTGGAGGACTTGTTTGGGACAAAGTCACAGACTCGTTCATTGTGGGTTGACACATGAGCAGGTCACTCCCCGCCCCCCCCATGTGTCCACAAGCCAGATCCCTCCAGGCCACGCTGTGCTGCTTGATTCTCTTTTCATTGCACATTCCAGAAGGCTGATGTCATCCTGAGACCTCACCAAGTGGTTCGCCGGCGTGCGTACCGAGGGCCAGTGGGCAGTTGTTCGTCCACCGCAGAGGTGACTGACTGCTGCCAAGTTTAAGCTCGCGAGCTGAATAAGGCATTTCAGAGGAGTGGATAATGCAATCCAGCAAAGTGCATGGAGAGAATATAGGCCAAGGACGGCGATGAGTCGGTCTGATGATGGTCTGCCTGCTGCTTAGGAGAAGCTCGCTGAAGAAAGGTTTCAGTGAAACTCTGCAGTGTGGTTGAGGTGGATGACAAGTCATTAGAAATGCAGCTTATAATCATATGAGTTTTAATTATTTAAATGAGAGCATTTTGCTCTCAGTTTTGTGAACTTTTTCGTGACGTCGTCCCAACCCCAACCACGATGCCACTGAGTTCAGACGGCCTATTTCATTATCTGCACCTGTCTGTGCGCTGTCATCACAGAGCGGCGGGTGCGAGGTGTTGGAGTCTCCCTCGGGCTGATGGAAACCAGACCTGATGCTGTCACCGGGGGCCGCCAATGGAAAACAGGCTTATTTTTTTCACTCAAGCCCAAGTCGTTTGTGACATTTGATCCTCGCGCATAGTCATCACTCAGTTGGCCCTTTGCCTTGGTTACTGGCAAGTATCTCATATTGAGTCTGTAAATTTGTGCCTTCGATGACCCGCGCGTGCATGAATGCCACGCAACTGGACACTCCTCAAACAAAACACCAGTGGAACAGAGGCCGGTGAAAGAGTAGACAGTGATTATTTCGGCCCAAACGTCCCCTCCCCTGCAACCGGGGATCATGAATCAAGCAGTCCCGCGTCTGGGCCCGTGCGCTTCTCTGAATAGGTAACTCAGGTCCAGACAAACGCACACAAATAAGGCACCAGTTGTACAGCTGGCACCTTGTTCGCAGAGCCAGAGTGGGACATGCAGCATAGTCGCCCCACTATACAACGCCAGAGGGGACGTTGACAGACCCCATGAGTGTTCCTCACGGTAAACCTTCCCCCGCCGCCCGCCCGCCTTTGAACTTGTTTGCTTGAAATTCCCCACATGAGTGTAACATGGAGCTGTGACTGCTGGCACACACAGGGTCCTAACAGTGGCTCCTCTGTGTGCAGGGGCACCCGGGGCCCCCCAGTGCGGCCCAATGCCGCCCAGCTGGAATCCTTTAGTGACAGCTGAGTGGCCAGGGGCCGGGGCCTGATGTATCCAGCTGTCTACCTGGAGGAAAGCCCATCGAAACACACACACACACACAAAAATGATAAAGAGCTCAATTTCCTCTAGTGTTCTGCAACACAAGACACTGACACCTGGGTGTGGCTGGTGCTGCACGAATCTACAGAAGTTCCCAAAAGCATTTATTGGCAACGTGACGTGTGTGCATGAAGTGGGGGGGGAATAAAAAGAATGACAGCCACCAGCAGGATACATGCGTGTTGGGACCAGAGCTGCCATTTAAAAAGCATCTGGAGGAGGAAAAGGAAGAAAAGAAAAAAATCAGCGCAAGAAAATGGTCGATATCCAGCTCGGACTGACCGAGAGTCGCTCCCCTGTTCTCGCCGTGACCGCCGATGTGGGTTAAGAGAGCAGCCTGCTGTAATGCTCGGGACACGATCAGCCGGGCACGGGAGACGTGACATTGAACGCACCGCCGGGACTCACCTGAGCAGCGGCCGCGGACGCGCGCTCTCCGCGCACCGACGCGTTCGATCGTTTCAAATGTCACGACGCGGTTTGCGCACAGCACATAGACTCTTGTGCAATGCAACCCCGCGGCTGGAGGACGGATCGGACACTTACTGGCTGCAAGCGAAGGTCTTCCACACACACACACACACACACACACACACACACACACGAGTGACAGTGGGTTTCCCTTCCCTTGAAAAATCCACGGGATCACCAAAGGAACACGGCGAAGATCCTCCCGGGACTTAACCCTAATCTCCTCAAACAAGTTGAATCACTTCCCCTAAAGAGCGCACACACACACACACACACACACACACACACACACAATCAGAGGAGGAGGAGGACTTGCCTGCACGATTCTTGCCCCCTTCTGTGGAAAATGCGGGCTCGTCCACACCACGTATGCGTTCGTCCCAGCTGGCAGGAGAGAGATCGCGTCCACGTCCGGCGGCTGTGGGAGGAAATGGGAAAATCCCCAGAGGAGAGTTTTTCTCAGAGGAGTTCGCGTGCGGTCGCCATGGCGGACGACTGAGCGAGTGAGAGACGGGATCCACTCCCGGTGCCTCCGCTCACACAATGCGGGAGGAGGCGCAGCACCTCCACCTTCGCAGACAGCGCCGGCACAAGGCCGGTGGAGCAACAGCGCCCTCTAGCGACGGCGACTGGAAACAGCTCTGGTCACGGTAAATCAGTGGATTTGACACGTTGAAGCAGTGAGTCACTGACTTCCCATCAATGAATAAAATACATTAGTATCATCATTACTTTAAGGATTACTTAATGTATCAAAGTGTTTTTTATTAAATTGTCCAAAAAATTGTCCCCTGCTTGACTGATGATAAAATAGTAATAATAAACTTTATCACTTAGCACTTTTCTTAATAATGTTACAAAGTGCTTTACAAATAAGAAGTAGTAAGAACAGCAGTAGTTAAAATGACAATAATACAATGGAACGCGAGCGGAGAAAATAGATGAAATCATATGTGAATCGGGCGGCTGTGGCTCAGGAGGTAGGGTCGTTCGTCCACCAAGGTTGGCGGTTCAATCCCGGCTTCCGCCGGTCTACATGTCGCTGTGTCCTTGGGCAATACACATATTCGGCTCTTCTGGCAGCGTTTGAATGTGACAGAAAAATGCGCGGTTAGTAATGTGTCTGAATGGGTGAATGTGACTTTCCTGGGTCAGTGCTTCGGGTGGTCTTTATGACTAGAAAAGTGCTATATAAATACAGTCCATAAACCATATAAATAAATTGTCAAGTGTAAATAAGAGCCATCCATCCATCCATCCATCCATTGTCTACCGCTTTATCCATTTAAGGGTCACGGGGGGGCTGGAGCCAGTCCCAGCTAACTAAATAAGAGCCATATCAGTTACTTATATAACTGAGTGTGGTCTGCATAAAAAAGGATAAGCGACATCACGACTTTGAAGGACATGGCTAAGAGGCAGCGTGTATGTGAAAAACAGAGGGGGGGCCAAGGACAGAGCCGTGAGGGACACCACGTCTCAGCAAAGCTGATGAGGAAGTGGAGTTGCCCAGAGTGACTGAGAACGTTCTTTTGGAGAGGTAGGAATGTTACGATTGACAGTATGATAGACTAAACTGTTAAGACTGTTACTATCGTTAGCTGCTTGAGGTAAAGCTAAGTTTAACTCAGGCCTCGGCCCAAAGGTCACAGGGAATCTGAGGACTCCTGATGCTGATTCACGGGGAAGGAAGAAGAGAAGAAAAGAAAAAATCTCCATAAACCTGAGTTGAATGTTTCAACTTTTCTCTAATCTTTTATTTTAGTTTTAGTTTTTGTTCGCAAATATAGCTCTTTAAAAGGGGGAGGCACCAAGGGAGGCAAACAGAGTTTTGGGGGGGAAGGGGCATGTCAGAGCTGGCCACCCCTCCGACCCCAATTGATCAATCAATATTTAAACTGACTTTTGTCAAGATTATTCACTCCTATGGGTGCATGTGCATTGCTATTCCCTGGTTCTCCTCTCCCTTTTTTTTCATGTCTGGTGGCCTGGGGCTTTGGCTGTGACTGTCTGGTGCCTCCGCATCGCCCACTCCTCTATGTACGTAGCTGCTACAGGGACAGGGATGAAAGACGAGCAGTGTGGTGGAAGGATGAAGATTTTTTGTTTTCGTTTTAATGTCTCTATTTTAATGTCTGCATGCCTGCCCACCTTATCAGTGGCAGGAAGCGAAGTCTCCCACACATCTGTGATGTGGGACCGGAGATGTAGAAATCACCCTCAGTGTCTTGGCAGCTTCGGGAGGTGCTGACTTGGGACTGAGGCAAAAAGAAAAAAAAGAAAACAGCCAAGAGACACCAAAATGCTGTTTCTGATCAGTTTTGTAAGTAATTAAGATGTTGTGCCATGTTCTCAGTGATCTCTTATTTAACTGGGAAGAGTCACCTTCACACCTCAAGTGGAAGGAGCACAAGAATGATTCTTGAAATACTATTCATCTAAAGTACGTTTTTTTAATTAAAGGAACTTGGTTTCCATTCAGCCCACTTTACATTTATTAATCAGAAAGTTTGAATCTTTAAATAAACTCTTGTTGTGTGCTTGAGGCTAAGGGTTCAAATGAAAGCTGGATTAACCTAAAAATAGCTTCTGTCAAATATGTAATGCTCTCACAGTATTGAATTGAAGTCAAATGTACAATACAGTATGTGCTTGTGGACAAAATAATGAATACATGAATATGTCTAACGAACCTGAAAAAAACTCTGCTCTGACGATATAGTCTTAAATTACAAGATTAAAACTAACCTCCTTCTCCACAGGCATGGTTGAACAGTTCAACATAAGATTATTGGGAGGGTTTGACTAAAAGAGTGATTTTTTTATTGACTGCAAAGGAATTGCCTGTTTTTTCCAAACGTACCATAAACCTCATAATGACTCAAACAGGACACGTTGATGAATCAGTGTCTTCAGTGTCATTTAATCCGTATGAAACATTCGTTGTCATTGTACGAGGACAGCAACATTTATTAAACATTACCGTTACTAATAAGGACGATTAAAGCCAACATACAAATATTTATTTATTCAATTACGGGGAGTTGTTGTATGATTACAACACTGTGCATTTTGATATTGCTGAAATTCATACCTTATGTGTTCCATAAAACATTAACATCTAAATGTATCTATTCATTTTGTGTGCACTTTCATCTCGCCTACAGTTCCCATGAGGCCATTTTCTTTCTTTCTGTTCTTTTCAAAACCTTAAATGAGATCGACACGTGAGAAGACTTAAAATCCCCAAACACGAGCACAATACGCTAATTTTTTTGACATCTTTAGTCTCACAGAAATGCGTCACTGGAAAGATAATGAATATGCTTTTGTTTGCACTATAATAATCATTGCTGTCATCAGCAGGGCCAATGATAAAGCCTATTTTTTTTAGACAGTTCGCGTCTTGGCATCTGTCCAAAACTGATGCTTGGCAGAGAAGGAAACCAGCAGGGGGGACTCTCAACACATGCTCCATTAAAAAAATAAAATAAAGAGAGAACAGGAGAAGAAAAACTGCTCTCACTCATTGCCCCCATTGGACGATTGCAAGATTACACATTTATGTTAGGATAGAAATATTTCCTCTAGGGAAATACACAGTGGAGATTTTCTCTGTCTGACTGTAATCAAATGCACATTCTGCAGTATATTTGATTGTCCTTATTAAAAACTACCATCTTTCATTCATATTTATATCTCTAGTCTGATGAAACAACAGTGGAGGCGTATTATGTTATTTTCCCCCTGTGCTGACATGAATTTACAAAAGATGTTGTTGTCAGCCTGTGAGTGTTTCGTCTGATCCTGCATGCAGGGATACACAAAATCTGCTGTATAAATCCATCGCATTAGTATCTCACCTTATACCTTCATAACAGGAGCAGATGGAATAGCTTGGGGTCATGGAGTGAGTGGGAATAATTTCAGCAAAATTGTCAAGGTATTACTGAAACAAAACAAATATCCACCAGAGATGTTTTGCATGAAATTGTTGCTGTTTTTTTCTCCCTCCCCGAGGGGTTCGCTTGTAAAATGTATTTTTCGTCTTTTGAGCTAATCATGGTGGGAAGCTGAGAAAATTGGAAACAACGTGAGCGCAGATTTCAAGTACAACTTCACCGAGGGAAAAGTTTGACCACTTAAATCTTCAATCGCAGCCTTTTACAAAAGGATGGAGGAGGGTGTTGTGGATGAGCACGTGCCACTGACTGTTCCGTAGTGTGTTGCACTTTGTGATTTCAATAAAATGCTGAGCAGAGGTTTCAGTTTCCGCATATCTTCTTCCTTCTTACTTTTTAAAAAACTTTCACTTTGGCAGACTGTGCATGTGTGTGAGGCTGTTTGTGTACATGCACATGTACACACACATATATATGTGGGAATGCATATTGACATAATGTACTTATACTTATATATATATAGGTTACATATATATGTGAACTTGACAACTGTTGTTTTTTTATCTGAGCAATACCACACTATAAGAGTTTATAAAAGTAAACAAATTCAACTTAAAAAAATATATACATTTGAGAAAAAAGGGAAGAAAATGAAACATTGTCATGTATGCTAAATATAAAGCTAAAGCCAGCTAACTTAGTTACTAGTAAGAAACTAGTAACTAGACTTATTAAAAGTAAGGTGGTGAGAAAGTAGTGGTGAGAAAGAACAGTGTTTCCCTCTGAAACAGTGGAGACGGAGTGGCTAAGAATGGAGCAGTACCAAAAGTCACATAAAATAAATAGACTCAAGTAAAGAAGTCTACAAGTAGCTCAAATTTGTACTTGAGTAAATGTTTCTAAGTTACATTCCTCGACTGAGACATTGTGATAACAGTTTATTTGAGATTACCCCCACCACAAACACACACACACACACACACACACACACTACTCTGTGTTACAGCTGCAAATTAGAAATTGACAACTCATGTTGCCATCTGGTTGCCATGACACCCGGTTATTAGGCTTCCTGACAGTCCCGGCTCGTCTTGTTCGTTCGTTCCATCTTCCCCCTCCCGCTCATCGACATTGTTTCCGATGTAAAGCTCGGCTCTCATCCCAACGGGGACTCCCAGCCAGGGTACTGTCTCTCCCCCACGTTCAGTCACCAGCACATCGCTTAGTGTTCCCCAACTCCTGGAAAAACCACACAGGCAGACTTGTGAACATCATCGCGGTGGAAATGCTTTGTACATGATGACACAATGTATGAAAACATTTCCTCTTAATGCAAAAATCCTCCTGCTTACATCACACTATTGATTTCCAGATCTTCTCTCATGCTGCAAAGGTACAAAAGCCCCCCCCCCCCCCCCCCCCCCTGCACATTTCAGCCTCTGTCTGGACCATTGGGACTTTAATGCTCCAATGATCAATGAGAGGATTAAAGTAATTTAAAGACGCCTTTGTCTGGTTTGTGCGTCGGAATCTCTTCCGTCCTCAGAACCGTGGGGCAGCCAGGTTTGCTCTACTCACGAACCTGTGCACAGTGCAGTCGCGGCCCTGTTTGTCATGGACTGCTGCTGAATCCTATGGATGCCCCTGCAGGCTGCAGTCTGGAAGCGGTGTGGGTGCGAGCGTGTGGGTGGTGGCGTGATTCATGCAGCCCCCCCCCCCCCCCCCCACTTTCTTCCTGACATTTGACATACTGAAAGCAGAGGATCTTGGCTGGAGCAAAAGCCCGGCGTGTTGTGTCACGGCTGCAGCGTCTGTGCCGCTGCCTCACAGGGCCGAGAACAGGTATAACAGTGAGTCAGCGCTCTTCTTAATTCGTACACCTACGGTGCAGAACTACAGGGGTCTGTTCTCAAGCTGAATTCATTTGGACTTTACAGCCGGTTCCCTGCTGAGGATTCAGCATCGCGCGGTGCTTACCTAACATACCGCTCCTTGTAGGTCATTCCTGCTTAGACTTCGCAAAGGACTTAAGGAACGAGGGGGGAACTCAAGTGCTCATTTGAAGGAAGAAACACAGCCCAGGGGATGAAGCTGCCCAGCTAATAGGCTGATTCCTGTAAAGCATTTGGCAATCCATTCTCATTAAACCTCTCTCCCTGGTCAACAAGGATGTGGTGCCACATTAACCACCAAACACATTGTGCTGCAGAAGACTGAGTGATGCCAGAGGGACGGCGGTTCCTAATGAACCCCACCGAGACCCCTCACCGTCAGGTTCGTCAGACATCTGCCCCGGCTCATCAGGGCGGATGGAGCACCTCAGCACGCGGGATAACTCAAACAGGCCACACGGTGGCTCGCTCGCGTCAGGATGCTGGAGGTTGATGTTGACAAGCGCCTCAGAGGAGATACTGGCGCACACCCCCCTGGATCTATTGACTGGCGAGGCGCCCTCCCCCCAACAGGCCACCCCCACACGCCACGTGGGATTCAAAATCCCTGAAATTAGTCCGGAGGTAAACAAAGGAGAAAAGGAGACCTCTCCTCCAATCATTTTGTCTTCAAATCGAATTTTGGGTTCAGCACCCTCCCCGACATTGGGGATTAACTCCAAATCCATGTTACATTTAATAGACATACTTCATTTCTTTCTCCTCTTTCTTTTAGAATCTGCTTTAGTTATATGATACTCCGGATGACGTTAACGTTTGCTCTGTTCTTCACAAGGTTCTGTGATCTAACTTTGAATAGCGGGCAAAGGAAGTTCAAATATAAAGGTTTATCTGTAAAGACATGGTCTCAGTATTACTAACGACATTATAGTGTGTTATTAATCATTGCCGTTGCTAAGCCAATGCCAAACAGGGGCCTCAAAAGTCAAATGTTACCACCATCCCCGTTTTATGAAGTTAATCTCGTCACGGGTTAAAACAGTGAATATAAAGAACAACAAACCCTCTTGTAGGCTGTTTTAAAAACGAAGTGTACAAAGAACAGCACATATAACGTCTGCTGATGTAGCTGTTCCTGATTTTTTGGATGAAAGCATTCTTCTACAAAACAAACACGTGCAACTGCACAGTTAACAGAAACTATATTAAAGTCATGCCGCTGTGTCAAAGTTGTCCCATCCCCCTTTCCAAGCTGAACTCTGGTCCGCCAACATCTGCCCCGCTCTTTATTTCCTCAGAGGACATTTGTCCGTCTGAGGTCGTTCTAAAACAAAAGAAGAAAAACAACAACACAAAAAAAAAAGCCTGAATCTATAATAATGTTTTGTTTTCACAGCGAGTGAGCTGAACGCGCATGTGGACACGCATGGCAGCCTTTAGCAAACATGGTGCCACTGTGGTGCTGCAGTGCCGGACACTCCACGTCCCATCATCCCACCAAGTTCCGCGGAAATCAGTCCTGTAGTTTTTGTGTAGCCCTGCTGACAAATACCAACAAACCATCAAACAAACAAACAGATAGGGTCAAAAACATAACCTCTTTGCCAGATGTAGTAGATCATAGGAGCGAGCATCGTCAATCCAATCACTTTGATTTGACTTCGCAGCCTCGGTTTGAGTGTTGAACGCACTTTTATTGTCGAGGTGTCAAATGTAACAGTGTCACCATTCGGAGAGGGGATGAAGAGTACATGGTCACATAAAAAAATATAAAATCAACAATGAAAATGGTCACACGGAGAGAGTCTGGTTCCCGTGGCAACATACAGTAGATGTACACTTGAGACAATGTCCGGATCCAGTCGTGTACGTGTTTGGTTTGCACATTTCCACAGCCTATATTTATCTCAAACAATAAGAGTCCTTTTTTTTTTTTCTGTTTCTGCTCACTAGCCATGCATACAGTTGACAAATTCCACGTGTCGAGTCAGTGTCTTCACAGGAGCTGGCCCTTTCAATACAAAATATTTACACTACCATTTATTATTCTGAGTGTCGTCGCCTTTGACGTCACTACGTCTTACGGTGGATCTGAATGCTCTTGAGCAAACGTGAGAGCGACCCAGTTCATACCGGTACCAGAGGAGAGAATATGTAAAGGATGACAAATGTTGGCATCGTTCACTTTAAATGTCACCCGTTCTTGCAAAGAGTTCAGAGGGATCGTCTGTAGAGATATTCAAACACTGAAAGAGATGAACTCTTTGTCCCATCAGGATGAAGCAGTTGCTTATACTACTAATCAGCAGTCCGCTGTCCGAGACTTCCCAGAGAGGGAAAACCCACAAATCATCACACGATATGTGACTCTGCTATACGTTTACGATTAAATCTCAAAGTGAGAGAATATAGGGAAGAAATGACGGCGCCGGACGCTTCAAGAAAGACACCGACTTATCTACCATTTTCAAACGGCTGGAAAAAAAAAATATCTATATAAGAAAATGGAGGTGCTTTCAGTTTCACCTCTTTGGTTCAGCCCTGTGATGAGTAGAAAAAGACCTCCCACCAAGCACTACAAAACCAAAGCTGGGAGACAAAAGTTTACACACTGTAACTCAAATACTCCTCAATGTTTGACACAACCAGATCGCAGGAATCCGTTATTGGGTCGGTGTACGGTAGCTACTTGCAAAAAGTCATGTAAAACAAATAAACCCCCCAAAAAAAGCCTCTTGGTGTTTTTGTGCGAAACCGACGAAACCAGCAGGAAACTTTTTTTTTTCTCAGTCATTTATATCAGAATGCTTAGAAACCTTGAGTGAAGAGCTCCTGATCAGTGACTCTTTGCTGAAGAAAAGGTTGAAAACAAAACAGAGTAACATAAGGCGAGGGCACGGTTCCTTTTTCTCATTTGTCAATTTTCTCTTGCAGCGAAAAATTCCTGGCGTTCCTCATCCAAAACGTATTCATTACTCAGATGTCGTTATTAATAATCATGTCAGTGCAGATTTTATGCTCCATAGAGTTAACATCCGCTGCGTTCAACCATGAATTTATCTTCCGTTTAATTGGCGTGTGCATGTGTGTGTGTGTGTGTGTGTGTGTGTCCAAGTGTGTGTCTCTCTGCCGTGTAGTCGCAGTAGCTTCCTCTAAGTAGACTTTCTGCCTGGCCCTTTTTCCTCGAGGCCCCCGGGGGCTATTGTATATTGCAAGAGGAGCAGCAGGGGTCATCCTTGTCTGGCTGGGCGGCGTAGTCCATCTGCCGAACAATCTCTGCAAACAGTTCGTCTACCATGGTTTTGCTCTTGGCCGACGTCTCCATGAACGGGCAGCCCCACTCCTCGGCCAGGGCCTGTCCTTCGCTGGACGACACCTCCCGCTCGCTCTCCAGGTCCACCTTGTTCCCCACCAGGATCACGGGAACCTTCTCGTACCTGAGGACAGACACAGACGCAAGGATGAGGAGAGAATCAGCGACGGCTGACGCTGAGGAGCAGCAACGGGAGAGATCAGTGTGTTTTTTTTTATTGTTCTAGCATTTTGCCCGAACTTACACTTTTAACAAGACAATTACAACTTTCACAACTTGGTCAACACACCTTTTCTGCTTCAGAAGGTTTTAAGTTGCACTGCTAAAAAAACCCTTTAGTCTTTGCATGAGGAAATCCGTTAGTTAATGCTCTTATTTAATCACCCATAATGCATCATTTTCATTTTGTATAAAACACATCAGAATTACATGACCTGCTAAAACACCAGTCAGTCAACAGTCTACAGTCTGAACAACCTAACCTCATTTTCTTGACCTGCTTCTCGTTGTTCAAAGGGAGCCAGGGCCGTACGGGGTAACAGGCAGGGAAGCAACCTGATTGGTTGGCTGATCTATCACAGGACAGACACTGATGCCATTGCATCTAAGCAATATAGATAAAGTCATATTGTGACAGTTATTCCTTTTGCTTAAGATTGAGCTTCTGCACAAGTCACAGGGTGAAATTCATATATTCATATGCATGTACACACACACACATATATATATATATATATATATATATATATATATATATATATATATATATATATACAATTAGTTTTTTGATCAAAAAGGAGGGTAATTAAAAACAAATTATATATATCTATATATATCTATATATATATAGATATATATAATTTGTTTTTTGATCAAAAAGGAGGGTAATTAAAAATAAGCAATCACAGAGAAATTTGGAGGTAAAATGGCGGTCATATCACTTGTCTGTAGAATTTGAAGAACATATTTTTCCTCTGCTATTTCACACCATGAAATCAGCCTGGCTGTTTCAAACGGATGGCAGATGACCAAAATGGAAACAATGAAAAAAGACGTGTTTCCTTTTTGACATGTACAAATGGTCTTTGGCTGTGGGACGCAGCTTTTCACACACAGAACCAGGCCAGCACCTTGTTGCTGTGTGGCACTAAACGTCGAGGCTTCATGCCACCCACCCACCCTGCCTCATGTCTGCACTCTAAACTCTGATCCCGTGGAGAACAGGAAATTGGTAGTTTAGCACAACTCTGACCCCCGGGTTCAGGAAATAGGAAGTGATCTTTGAGTTCCCTGCCATGGTGCGGAGGCACAACCTGTCATTGTGGAACTGTACCGCAACAGACGATCAGTTGAACCAAACGGGCTTCTGCACTATAATTATTTAGAGGATGACAGTTTCACCGATATAATCACTACGTCAGTTTTGATATCGTGGACCATGATGTGCCTCTGAGGCTGTTTGTTCACATCAGAAGAGATGTGAAGATCAGAACCATCAGAGGGAAAGCCGATCATGCGAATCCACATGCTTTGGGGAAACAACAGGTTATTTCTTTCATCCTTGTCTGTGTGAGGCGAGCAGGGGAGATGCTTTCCATCCGTTGGACCCGTCGTTTGAACTGGGCGTACGGGTCTCAGTCCGCGACACTGAGCGACATTGTCACATCCAACCAGTTATTTCCCCCCGAACACCCATCAACATAATGCCCTCGCTCTATGAAATATACACGCCCGAGCCTCGCTCGCAGGCCAGGGGGCCGCAGGTTTCGGCGTTAAATGAGCTTAAAGTTGCCCGAGAACAGGAAGCCAACTTTGATCTAGTCATGAATATGTTACGTAGAGTGAATTTTAATCACAAACCTGTCCCGTTCCCAGGATCGGCTCACCAGCTGAGGGCTGCTACCAGGATTTAGGAGGCGATCTCAGAGCTCGCTCGGTGTTTGCTTGAATGAGAGAAACTTCAGCAAAACAGCGCCCAGGTCACATTCACTGCACTCCTGGTGTCGATAAAAACGGCAAGGCTGTGATTTTCCTGACTATTTCGGACCACTTCTAGTTGGCGGTAGGCGCGTCTTGTCTGGAACCTTACATTCCCTTTCCACCTCCACGGAAAAAAGCCCCAAAACATAGATGTGGGTGAGCAGATTGAAAGGCAGATCCTTTACTTTTATAGCTGTGCCCATTTAGGAGATGCTGCGGGGGGCTCCGAGTTTAGTTGGGGTAATGGTACCATTTGAGCGTCTGTTTTTTTCGGCCCCAGAAAGTGGCTGTTACTCAAATCCCCCACTTTGGACCCCTCGAGGGCCTGTTGTCACTAACGCTCTCGTATATTATCTACAATCAAATGCAGTCTCACACCAGCTCTCACTTTCCTGCCCTTGTTACAGAGAGAAAGTAACACAATGCAAGATGGTTAGCACCTGAGCGGTGTATGGATCTAAGGCTTGAAAATTATTGCTAAAAGCAAGTCAACATTATTATTAATAATATAACAGGGGGGCCGCAACTACTGTGTCGATGTTCGTAGAGCCCATGGTGACGTCTGCAAATGTTTAGTTTAGTACAAACTAACAGTCCAAAATTGCAAAGATGGAACCAATTCCTAAAAAAAAATACTTTCTGTCCGTCCAAAAAGACCATTCAAACATCCAGGCGGTTTGATTCGCCCTAGTTAAGTTAGGCAGCTCATCTGGACCTCGTCATAACAGCAGCAGAGCACAAAGACATCTGGTAGCGAAGGAGAGGTTCTATATATAGTCAGAATAACAGAGGAGGAAACCGGCGGTCCCACGAGGTGTGAGATGGAGGCTGCCACGGATGCTGAGGCTCCAATACGTCCTCCGCATAGAGGGTGTCGGTCACACCGTGTCTGGACACAACAGCGGATGACGCAAGGAAGCGAGGCTCATCCGTAACCCATACGGGGCTGGTTTACGTGGTTCACACGCAAGACAAATTAATATCTGGTGGTGTTCGTGCTGTGACACAAACAGCACGAACAACATGTCCCGCTTTAGCCTTCGGCCTGACGGTGCCCGCGCTGGAGCACTCCGACTGCAAACACCCATCTGCCCATCGCCTTATCTATAATGCATGATGCATCAACACACAGGGGCCTCGCTGACGGACAGTGGAACCCAGCGGCACAGGAGTGTCTGAATTTGAGTCTAGTCGATGCCAACAGGGCTGCCGGGCCCTTCTGAGGGAAGGTCTCCAGTTCTGCCAGTGGAGAGATGTCAGCTGAGTCAGAGAGTACTGTAGCAACAAGGTCCTCTATTTAGCACAAATTCAGGACATTGGACGATCAGGAATAGACTTCTGGTGAGGCTTTTGTGAACATGCCTTGACAACCACATTAAGATGTCTGCTTTTTTAAATAACGAATGATAAGGAAAACACACAAAATATCCCGGGTATGACTTAAAGTCTCTTTTTGGATTCTCTGAAGGTTATGAAAGCTAATTATCTGCTTCCTGTTACCCTTGAACCGAGATGTTAATCGCAGATGCTTGAGACATTGGCCATGAAATGTCAAAAATGGACAAGATAAATATGAACTGAACCTGCCAGACTGTACATCTGATGTATTACAGCAACAATACAGCAGACTTCTAGCTCCCTGGGGGTAATTATGCTGTCTGAAACAAATTCCTCCTCGTACTGTAGAAAAGCGCAAGGCTAAAAAAATCTGAATTTCAAAGTGCCACTGCATGAAAAAGAAAAAGCTTCACGATTGGCTTTCCATTAGAGAGCTGAAAGAAAAAAGAAGAGGAATTCGCTTTGAACAGTTCATCGACTCATTCATAAGTTTGATAAAAAAAATATGGCCAAAGTGACACGTTCTACATTCTCCACTGAACTCTGAAAATAAAACTTCACACTGAGGATATTATTCTAGTATGGACACTAGACTTCCCACCAGCCAAAAAATAAAATCAACACATGTAAATTTAGATTTACACCACCATACAGTTAAATCTTTCACTTTGTTATAAATCTTTGATGACTTATTTCAGCGTATACACTCACCAAGCACTTTATTAGGAACGTCACACTAATACATGGGGTAACAATTTGGCAAGTAACATAATGCAGGAACTGCTATAGGCAAAATGACACAATCAAAGAGGCCGTATTATAAGATTAATAACACTACATGTATAAAACTTACCAACTAAAGAAAAATGAACTTCCCTTGTATCAGTCAGAAAATTGCAAGGTACAAGGTTCTGAATACGTCCCTGTGAGAACACTAAACACAGACAGGCCCGTTTAATACAGTCCACACAGTCAAAAGCAACTGTCAGAGCAACCACGAGCCAGCAGAACCTTTAACACACTTTCTAAAAGCCAAGTCAACGCTGAACTTTAACTCAGTTCTTTTGCCCAGTTTTCACAACAGACAAAAGACTCGGATGAAAGAGGATCTTTTTTGGGCAAACTGGGAGACTGCTGCTCCTCCAGTTATTGATCCTAATCTTCTCGGCCAGCTGAACCCGCGCACAAGCCCTCGAATGATGATATGACAAACGAAGAAATTGGTATACGTCTAAATGAGTTACACACGTGTAGACTGAAGATATCGACAGCACCAGCACCGCAACGCTGCAAGACGGCAGTATTAAGTTCATGGTATTTCTTCTCCTCTAACCTATGACCACGGCGCTTGTAATGGAACGCTCCGCTATGTCAGCAAACACAACACGACCCCGGCGGTGTACAGTCAACGGCGGCTGATGTGGGGAGCGACGGGGTCGACGGCGGACACGCGAAGGCCGGGGTGTCATCACGTGCACCCGCGGCCTCTGCGCTGAAGAACCGTCTGTGCCACCGACGGCGGGCACTGATGGATGCTGACAGGGGTCAGAGTGAGAGTGACGCACGGCAGTGCCTGTGACCTGGGCGACTGCCGATATGGACATGATGGGTCGCCAGTGTTTTCGCTGAGAGGAGGGAAGACAGAACGAGCAGTAGCAGCAGTACGAGGCACGGGGACAGTCTGACTGCTGAGGGTTTACATGGAATAAAGAACATTTTAAAAATACAGTTGAAACTGCTAAAGCTGTAGTGCATGAATATTAAAAGGAAAATGACTCTCTTTTTCAAGTCATCATCCGTGCTTGATTACAATTGTTCGTACAATATATTTATGATGGCAGCTGTGTCTGTTTGACGTCTCAACTTGTTTTGACTTCTCCTACTGTATTTCGTGATCTCCTGCATTTCCCACAATGCCTTTCGATCAGCCCGTCAGAACATGCCTGAACTTGTTGTGTGTGGTCTGTGTGTTTCAAGAGTGCAATGGCAGGAGTGTGTGTGTCCTATGTTTTTCAGTGAGGTCCCTTATAGCATAAAACTGAAAATTTGAAAACTGATGATATATAGGAAACATAGAAATGAAAGCTATGCTCTTTTTCATTTTGGCTGCTAGAAGAATAACGAGTACCCAGAATCAAGTACAATTAATATGTTGAGTATAAACATTCAATATTTTTTAATACTGATGAAATTGTGTGAGTCTGTGTGTTTTGGCTCTTAAACTAGTATATATACAGGACATGTATGTATTCATCAACATAAGCCAAACTTGTGAGACACGTGAATACTGACTTTATTAAAAAAAAAAAAAATCCAGTTAAATGAAATTTAAATCATCCACTATCTGATCAAAAAGTAAATAAACAAGACTTAGAGAGCAGGACAAAGCGAGATTAATGTTTAATTTAATTTGTTTGATAGAGTCACATTATTATTGTATGCAATTTATTCATTGCTTCTTACCTATAGCGACACAAGGAGACGCAGTTTGAGTTTACCATACGGAGCGAGAAGCCAACAGAAGCTTTTAATAACCGAAAACCAGCGCGTATGTTTGAAAAGGCGATAAACAAACAGCTGCTGAATAAAGCAAACCTTTCCTGATCTTACACACAAAAACCATCAATGGAATGTCTTTTATTGCAAGTTCAACTGTGTTAATGTTAGAGGAAAAAGAAGAATGACGGTCTATAAACGACATACTTGGATTTGTCTCTTCTTTGAAAATATTTACTGCATAAATGGACAGAAATGCTCTGAATACCCAATATAATGTGTACTAACTAACTAACTTTCCATGACCAGACATTTCTTAAGAAATTCCACCACTGTCTCAAACAGCGTGAAGTCGTTCTACATGATGTTTTCTCTTGCCCCTTACCCCTAATTTTAACCATCACGGCTTAATGCTCAACCGGAACAAAGGCCTAATTCTAAAAAAAATCAGTAAAGACTTGATTCCCAAAATCAAGTCTTTACTGTCAAAAAAGCAGTTTCTACCCATGAGGACCTCGATTTTTGTCCCTACGGGCAAAGTGTGTATCCAGGTTGTGTTGTGGAAGACCCCACTGGGACTTCCAACACACAAACACACACACACACTAGGCTGCAAGTACCTCTCCACATGCTCACTTCATATGGGGGAAACATGTTGACCTCATTCTTTCATCCACAGATTTATAGGATTGTTTATAAAGGTGCGTGTGAGAAACAGAGAGAAAAACTAAAAAGTGTTTTTTAGCTGACAGAAATAGGCAACACAGTCATAACCAAACCCAAAACATGTTACACCTTCACAGGCCATACAGTACGCTGCCTGGGCAGCGCCAAAAAGTAATCCGCTATATCAATGAACAGTGTGAGCAGGAAGATGACTTTAATATGCTTTATCATCGGAGAGCTTATTTTTTCTCTCCGGAGCCTATTGGACTCCCTGGATTGACTGTAACACATCCACTGACACCTTCCATGACTGATGAACCCACACAGCTCGGGGGCCCGCTTGCCTTGCACATTGTAACAGGAACTGAGCGAAACAAACAGGCAACCATCACCAATGATTATCTAACCACCAGCAGCATTTACGCCAATGCATATGTAGGTATTTTTTATAAGACTGGTGTCGGGTCACCAGGTGAAAATACGGTACAGTACGTCTGCACAGTACATTGGCCCGGAGCAAAGGAACACCAATACCATGACGGCACAGGCCCCGCAGCCTCAGCTAACCTCCTGAATCAATCAGCCGCTCGCTCTGGTGACCTCGTATCTGGATCATCAGTGCTCAGACGGCAGACAATCTCACACTTGCACTTGTGCCGCTCTTCCCAAAGAGCTTGTGCGGCTGTGGTTAATTAAAAACATGGCCTCCCCTGCGCAGGAGCCGGGCTGACGCTGGTTTATGTGTGTGTGTGTGTGTGTGTGTGTGCTTCCCCATCCCAGCCCCTACAGTTGTTTAGAGCTGTGCCTCCTTGAAGCTCTCCGCAGAGCCTCCGTTGCACTGAACCCTGGGTATCCCCCCCCCCGGCCGGGTGTTTCACTGAGGTTGCAGCATCCCGGCCGCAGCACAGCAGACATTCAGAGCTGCAGAGCAGCGGCTTGCCAGCTGTGGCAAGCCGCTGTGTGCATGTTATGACTGTGAAGACAGACTGGTCAGGTAACACAGACTGGTCTTCTCCACAGTGCTGGTAGACAGGATGGGTCAGCGCTGCAGGTTGCCTGTCGTCCCTTCAGATGCAACTGTCTAGACAGAAAGCACAGGCGAGCCTGCGAACACAGAAGACTTGAGGACACTCTGAAGATCGCACATGGTAAGTTTCTACGAAGATGCTGGCGCTGCAGATTTTGCCTACCAACAAGCTCTGTGGCTGAGACCTGGTACACCAAAATAGAACAGGCGTGTGGTGTTGCTCTGGAGTCTGCCCCGAAGACGCACAGCATCTCCATCCCAGCACAGGTTTCAGACCAGGCCTCGGCCCATCTCTCTCTCCCATCGTCTCTTATGTGTGAGGGATTAATCCCCAACATCCGTACCCCAAACTATTTGGCCAGGACTCCCTGCTGCGCATCTTTTCACCAACCTTTTCACTCTTATGATCTGATCCCTCATCGGCTTTATGTCCTGGAAGCTCTGCTGGTTGACGAGGCTGTAGACCAGGATGAATCCTTGGCCGTTTTTGATGTAGAGGTCCCGCATGGAGGCGAACTGCTCGGTGCCGGCGGTGTCGAGGATCTCCAGCACCGACGGCGAGGAGTCCACCTCGATCTCCTTGCGGTAGAAGTCCTCTATGGTGGGGTCGTACTTCTCGATGAACGTCCCGGTGACAAACTGCACGGTGAGGGCGGATTTCCCGACCCCGCCGCTGCCCAGCACCACCACTTTGTACTCGCGCATCGTGGGATTTAAATCAAGTCGTGAAGGAGTCGAACCCCCTCGCGCGAATCACGGTCACCATCCGTGTCCCGGGTCGGGCGGGTTGTCACGGACACGGTCCTGCTCGCCGCTGCTCGGCTACGGCAGAGCACAAAGACACGGCTGCCCCAAGATGGATTTCATTGTAGAAAATTGCCCCCATGCAGGCCAGACACTGACCGCAACACGAGCGCCCGAGGACGGCTGTTGTCCCGAAACGCGCACAGGGAGGAGGAGGAGGAGGAGGAGGAGGAGGAGGAGGGACGGGAGCGCCCGACGATGTGGACCGTGCGGGTTCTCATCTGCTGGGCTCGCTCCTCTCTAGCGCGTCGGGGAGGAGAAAAAAACAAACTTGCGCCGTCGAGGACACCGGGGAGGGAAATCGCTGGGTGAGCCCCGACAATGAACCACAGGCACCGGATTCCTAGCAGGAGTCCGCCGCGGAGAAACGGCACGAGCTCAAAGTGTTGCGCCACTTCATTACAGAACTTGCGTCTCTTTGTTTCTCCTTCACCGTCGCTGGCACGTCTCCGCTCTCCGGTGCAAGCCCAGCCGCCATACTCTCGGGTGTGGAGACCCACGGCCGCTGCGTAACCAGCCGGTCCCCACTCGGCTCCCGTACTGAGAGAGAGGCGGGGGCGAGAGAAAGAAGGACCCGCCCTCCCTCCTCAGACGGACGTGGGAACGGTCCAATGAGCGCCGCCGCTGCTCTCCGTGAACCTCACCGGCGCCTGGACGGGAGCCGCGCGCGGCGAGACGGTGAAATCCGGCGGCTACGTTTCCGTTCATGTGTTAAAATTCCCATCATTCGGTTGCCCCGGTGACATGCAAAGAGCGCTCGTCCAATCACGGCGGCGGGCGGCTCGAGGAGGACGGATATCCAAAGAGGAGGATTATGCGCCGGATGCTGTTGCTATGGCAACGCAGCACTTTTGTTGCCGCTGTCCAAAATTCGTCTACTGGATGGTCTGGAGTATTATTTATTGATAACACAGGAATTACGTGTGGTTGCCGTCTGGAAAATCTCCACATTTACTTTCTGTTGATGATCACTTCTAATAGAAGTCTCACACTACCTGAAACTGATCACGTATACACGTTTATGAAGCACTTCTAAAAAGAAAAACATGATCTGCATGTCTATTGTCATATTATGTACGAGAAATTATTATAATTGAGTAGTTTCAGAGAGATTATTTGTGAATTGATTGCTTTAGATTGAATCTTTGAGCTAAATGTCCTTATTTTTGTATCCAAAACAAAAAATCTGAAAACTTGCAAATCCTACTTTTGGCATCTGCAAATGACTCATGGCATTTAAACAATTCAAATATAAATGTACAGTACAGAATGAAACAACAGAGCTCACAGAATGTACATGACATTTATTTATTTGCAATATTAGATTTTACACAATTTCAAATGTACAGGAACAAAACTACCCACATGAAATGTTTAATTATGCACTAATAAAAGTATTTCCACAAAAGAAAAACGAGGGAAAGTTTACATTCCTACCCATGTTCATGTGTATGCAAATAACACTGGCATGACAGCTTCACCTGAAATCTGTTAATATTTTTAAATCATCTTCTTATTATCGTCAAGCTTTTTCAGGGTCGTGTTTGGGTTTGTTCTACAATCTGTAATTTTGGCCTAAAATCAAACAATTCATGTGGCAACAACTTCACAAATACTGGATTTTGAATTACTGAACAAATGCAAACTTAGGAATAGATATAAGTTAAGGCAAAGTTCACAAAAAGCATGTCTCCTCAGTCGTCTGACTGCTGACAAAGTGCTTAAGACAAATGTTTACGTCAGCCAGTCAGACCAAACATTCTTATTGTCCATTTGTTTTTGACTGCATAATCAAAATATCAAACGACCTCCATACGCCGGTGTATACATGACATTCAAGCTTTTTGCCAAAACGCAAAACAAACATTCAGAAATATGCCTTTTATTTGCAGGTCTAATAAATTAGGGACACTTTTCATCCGTCTAATAATTCAACTTTGAAAGTAATCAAGTATATATATATATATATATATATATATATATATATATATATATATATATATATAAAGTAAGTTTTAAACAGCCACTGAACCAAGAAGTGACTCACTGACTTTAAAAATGTAGCTCACTCTGCGGTGGATTATATATTTGTTAACATACGGAGGAAACTAGTTCAGATTACGCACTGGCTCACTTACAGTGTTTCACCATGGCATGATAAGTCAAATGTCTGACGTGTTATTGTGAGGAGTGAAAAAGTAAAAATCAAAAAGAACTTGTTTGTAAAATGAGGCCTTTACAATGCTCTCAATTCTCTTTGCCTTGCTCACACAAAGGTTTGTTTCCCCTCTCAGGTGACAAGGCAGTGACGAGGACGAAGTGTTCGAAGCTTCTCTTTGCCCTCAACAATCGATCCCTCAACAGAGACGGCTTTTTCATAGGCTAAAACAACAGATCAATGCCCTTTGAGGAGCCTCCGGCAGAGCTTAAGTCGGTTTAATAAATTACATTCATTGTAAAATAGAAGAGAATACATTTTAAATGTGTTCTTAGCTAAAGTTAAACTAGTAAAATACTGTATGCAAGTATATTCCATATATTTTATCCAATAATTGTACATTTTCACAATGAAAACACAACGAAGAAATGTTAACGAATGCAACATGTCTTGGTGGATTGTCTGAGTTAATTACACATGTACACACACACACATTTCTGCAAAACATATCGGCCACTTGAAAAAAGACGTCGCAAAACATTAAAGAAAAGTTCGATATTTTCACACACGGCAAAATACCAAACTAAAACTTATATAAAAGATGCTCAAGAGAACATTTACACATTTGAGTGAAAACTACTTCAGTTCTGTGTTTCACTTCACCAGACAAGATGCCCCCTCCATTCGCTCTGAGTTTCAAACAAAGACGGGCAGTTGCATATTGTGGTGTCAATCATACACAACTACAGTTCACCAAAATTTCTATTCACTTCAATTCTACTTTACTACATAAAGTATTTTACTGTGCATTTAACTAATTAGGAAACACTACCTAATCTTAGATGTGAAACTAAATAAAGTTAAGCTGAATATTCATTCTTATACGTTGTACGTACAGTACACACACATTGGGCTGAGTTTCACATGAGTGAAAATCAATAGTAAGACTACTGTAAATCTAAACAGGCAAAAATACTAATGCACTGACATGGCATTGCTAAATATTCCTTTCTTAGTGTGACTTATGTTGAGTAGTAGATTTAACTGTACTTTTTTTTTCACCCACACAAACCCTTTTAAATATGCTTGAATGTCATTGCATGCAGAATTCTTTAGGCACTTGTAAATTCAAAATAATACAGTACTAACAACTGACTGTCGTAGTAAGACTAACAGTTCACACACCATTCATCTCAAACTTTATAGGATCACAAGGACTTAAGTCTGAATAAGAGCAGGAGTTCTCCCATATCCCTCTGTTGAATTAAATGTCATGGCTGCGGAGGCTCTTTTTAGAACCAGAAGCAGGTTTCACAAAGATTGTCGGACTGGTTTGAGGCGTGAGGCCTGTTTTGAAAAAAGGTCTCCAAAACAAAGTCTTAATTTACCCAGAAGTATTTGCCAATCAAACCTACTCCATACAGCAAAGAACTACACAGCTTTGTATGTCTCCCTGTAGTCTGACTATTGTGAAATTGTAATATTGGTATATGTTTGATCTGATTAAGCCACAGTCAAAGACTGATCTTTGTGAAACCTGCCTCAGAAATGAAAACCACCACCTGGATACACCAGTAAGTCAACCATCACCGTAACAGTTTGTTTGTTATATGATAACAAAGAGGGGAGAAATTAACAGTTTCACTCTCTGTTGTTTTCCTGCCTACCAACATACATTGTGTACAGTATATGCAATGCAAAGGCACACCAGGAGGTGGAGCACTGATCCTGTTTTCTGGGAGGAGAACAGGGCAAATGACACAGACTGACTTTCCCCAGAGCTTCCTTTAGCCTGCTGAAAAAATCTATATTCTTTTTTTTCTCTCTATTTTTTACAATGCAGTTTAAAGTTAAAATAAGTGCTTTTTTATGAGTTAGTTTAAAATGATTAAATCTGGCAACAATCATTAATGTGAAAAAACTTAAGGTTATATGAGACATTCAAGATAGAAATAATAATTTGTTGCTCAATATTATGTGTTGATAAAATCTTAACAAGCCCCAATATAGGACCCCTTTACACCTGCCATCAACATGCTCTGTCCACAGAGAGAAAACTGATCTCAGGTAGGATGTGCGACTCTCATCTCTTACACTTAAAAGTGTAACTTCTTTAAAATTCTTTGAAAAAATACATTTTGGTCTTGGTTCCATCGGTTTTCTGGTTGACTTGACTGAAAAGCTCATTCTTATTCATGGGGCTGATAGAGGTGAATTTGAGACCCGGTGGATCTCACGTCATTAAGAGGCTGAATGCACCTCTGACCACGTCAGAATTGGTTTGGGAAATTGAAACCAGAATGTTCTGCACATTTACCAAGGATGCATGTTAATTCAGGTGCAAAAGGCATGCACACACAATAATCTGTGACATTTATCTAACAGAGTATAATCCTAGTAATCCTTATATCATTTATCATCAGAGATAAAAAAGTGATGCCTACAGGTTTCCCATCAGTGATGTTATCAGCATGCAGCTTGTCGTGTGTGGTGTATGTCGTTAACAGAGTATTTACAGGTTGGCTGTGCGGGACCTTTAACAGCAGCAACATGGCACTGACTCCTGTTTCTGGTGGTTACTTGAGGATGATCTGTTTCAGGGGCAAAAGACAGGCACTTAGTAGTTTCACACAATAAGCACATACCTGGGCAAAATATGTATCTGTTAAATGACAACGATCACTATGTTCTAATCGGGTTTTATTACCATAATGGGTAAGAATGATAAGATTAGATGAAATGAATAACAAAACACCTCAAACTCATGAGATTGGTCTTGACATTCACATTAAGTCTCTTTAAATTTAAAACTAACTTTTCCATAATTTTCCAAAATTTTCATGGCGGCACTATTATTTCAAAATGAAATATTCTTGTCAGAACACTTTTTGGGTTGTTTTGTTGGGGGGAAATTGCCACTGCAATGGAAAATCTTGAGTAATGCTAAAAATGCGTTGGTATAAGAGTTTTAACACTAAGTTTTGTATAGGTTTGTATTCTTATGACATTACATACAGAGCAACCATTTAAGATGAGAAAAAAGTAAGGAATATTTTTTTGGTTGAGAAATCTTAATAATGTAAATTTCACAGCCACTGTCATATTTAATTGCACACCACAATTCTGAAAGATTTCTCATTATGAAGTTCCAGATCGGAAAAGAAAAATATATTTAAAAAAAACTAATATCAAGAAGAGTTAATATTAACTAACTAATATAACCAGTATCACGAGAAGTCGAGAAACCTACTTGTGTTGTGTTGTAAGCACTGCTCCTCACTTAATAATAAAACTGCATATCGAGTAATGAAACAGACACTGATATCCAACAAAGCGAAAAAAACATGCAATAAAGAAGATATGCAAAACCACTACTTGCAGATGAAAGACCTTTATATAAGTGCTGTTTGTCATGAAGGAAAAGGGTGAGATGCAGCCTAGTAGTTCTACTGAAGGTCCACAGGTAAAGAAGCTTAATGAGAGGTGATGCAAGCACAGCAGCGCTACGGTGATGAAGCAACTCCCCTGATTTAAAGATGAAGCACCTATTCAGAGCTCAAGGTTTATGACAGAAAGCTTTAAAAAGGAGCAAACCTGATTGGCTGTTGCTGTTGCTGCGTAGGGGACACTTGTGGCGGGAGTAGTTGCTGCAGAGACAGTAGCAGGCGTAGCACTGTACATCATGGGGACTTTTTCAGGAAGGGAACCATGAAAGCAATGAAAAGGGAGGTGTAGCATTATGGTAACCATAGCAATGCTTTTTCACTCTATCTTGCCAAGCATATATAAAATGAAATTAGCAGCAAGCCATCATTGGGTTAGACCAGCAGATGGCATACGATCGAACAGAAAAAGCGAGACAGCAGGGGAGAACACAAAAGGAAGGCTGATAAGAGGCACAATTAGGAAATCTGTCCATGATGTGTCATCCCACAAGAGAGCATCTACGGCAATGCCAACAAACACGGTCAAAGTGGTTTTTTTTAGGACATTAAAGGTTGTTTTTTGCAAAACAAGAAACATTAAAGAGTATTAAAAAAAATTAAAAATTGAATCTGAGGGATGCTGATCAAATTTCCTAATCATGGTGCATTGAAATTCTACTAACACCTAAATGCTTAAATTTGTATACTGTGCTTCCAATGTTTGGAATAATTTCGATTAATTTTACAAGCAAACATGTAATGCAAATGATTCATGTGGATTTCCTGATTCAATCTTTTACTTTCCTATAATGTAACAAGAAGAACATCTTATACGAACACAGCAATTATGTTCCCCATTGACTGAGAGACACATAAAAAATCAAGGAAGGCACCTACCAACGCTGTTAGCTGGAGTCATGCAAAAGACAGATCCTGTGTGATTGTTAAATGGGAAAAGAAGGGTGTATTTTAGTGTGATTAACACATATCAATATCATAAAAGCTGAGCTCACATAAATACATGTGTTTGGTTGAATTTCCTTAGCGTTAAAAAGGTGATGTTTTTACAGAAAGATGCAGGTTAAGTCAAGCTGAGTAACACACTAAATCTACAGTATTACAGGTGTGAGGCGACGAGACAACTCCACTTGCTATTGTCACAGCAGGTAAAGCACAGGTGCAATCAATAACATTAAATATGGCTGAATTCCATTTTGCTGCTTTGGCTTCAGGTTCTTGCTTTTGTGCATGTGGACTCACTGAGAGTGGGCTGGTCACACCAGGACTTAAACCCGATCAAACCAAATTCTGCCCAAAAGAGTTTGAGGAGGTGCAATAAATCAACAGTAGCAGAGAGTAGAACAGTTTGGTTGATCTTTGACATGCAAATTTGTGCCACTGATCAATGGCATGCCGTCTTCACAGTGCTGTCCTTTAAGGGGACTGGGAGCTGGTAAGTCCAAAAGAGAGTAAGCTATGGTATCTTATTAGCTATGTTGCACCATTCAATTGCACTTAACCTCTTCGGTGGGAGTAAAAAACTTCCACAAAAGAGAAATGCTCTGCAGACAGGATTGAGACGGGAGAGAATGGTACAAATACATTCTTTGTGTGTGTGAAGTTATCGTCCGGTTAGCGAATGAGCCGACAAGTTAGCCAACTGACCGTTAGCTAGCTTGTTAGTTCAGAGAGCCCCCCCCCCCTTCAAAAACATTTTATTTAATTAAAAAAGGTGTCCAGTGGTGAACAAAATATCAGTGGAAAAGTAAACAACTTAAGAGAGAAAATAGGCAGAAACTGTGTCTCTGCACTAATATTAATGACTAGCCAGGCTAGCGAGTTAATGGTTAGCTTGTCAGTTCACCAATTAACACTGTGAGTATTTGCCGCAACACCAAGCATCTGGTCCCACCTATTTCATATGGATGAGTGACTAGCTGCGTTTCCACCACAGGAACTTTCCCCAGGAACAAGGAACTTTTGCAGGAACTCTGCGTTTCCACTGCAGGGACCAGGTTCTAAATCAAGTTCTGGAGGAATCTGTTTACCCCCCCCCCGCAAAAAAAGTCCCCGCTCACGGGGCACGAAAGTACAGACAGAGCCATTTATTAATGATATTAGTCACACCTCTGCTTTTTCTGCTATAACAAGTCAAAATGTCTGCTGTGAAAAAAGCTCTACAGTCAAACTCTAGCGTCAGGATGAAGTAATTTCATTTTTGGAGGCTCTGATCAATGAGATCTCTCTATGAGCAATGTCATTCTGCAGTATGGACAGCTGCCAACTTGTTAAATCGAGGGACTTTCAAATGGAAAGTTGTATAAAGATTACCTGTGGGATAATATGCTGTAGTGGGATGCTGCAGGTGCGCATTGGCCAGAGCATGTTGGTAGTGCAAAAAACTGGGGCTAAGGAGAGAGCTGGCCCAGCTGCTCTTCTCAAGGGCTTGTCTCTTTGGTAAGGATTGCAGGAGGCTGTGGGGAAAGGCCTGAAAATTGAAAAGAGAAGACTTAAATCACTAAAACCAAATTTCCCTTTTCTCTGTTCAACTACATTTAACACACCCTTAATATTTAGTATACTACAACTACTTGACTACACAATAAAGATGACTGTTATCACATGATGGAAAAAACAATAAAGCACAGTTGTAAAATACAGATATGAATGGAATAATGTTTTCACCAAGGTTTAACAAATATCTGTCCATTATGCAGTTTACAGATACTGATGTTTGACTGTCTAGACAACGACTACATGAAACTTGAAGAGGCCACACTGACAAAAATTAAAAGTTTGTACAATACAATTAACAGCTACATGCAAAGCAAAAGGTGAAAATACCAGGTCTACAGTTGCCTCGAGGGGTCGCTTCATTGCTTTGGCAGTCGACTGAGTCTTTTAATAGCAGGCAGCGAGCACATGATGGCAGTGGGCCAATGGGATTCAAGCGTATTAACATACAGGTAACAGCAAGCAGAGGTGCATCATGGGGGACAGCGTTGTGGATAGGTGAGAAGGGGAAAACAAAACAAAATAATCTGAATGTAGTATACCACATAAAACACAATATACATGCACAGTAACCAAAATAACTTACTAAAGGAAACACTAACTTAAGATCGCTGAATTAGTAGTTCAGCAAATTCAGCAGCTTTGGTAACCAAGATTTACAACGATATGGTACAATCCTGTACACCGTGTACATAGCAGATTGATCACTTTGTAATTATTACTTGATCACTAACATGATGGATTTAGAGCCCGACTGATTTATCGGTTGGCCAATAAAGTTGGCTGATATGAGTCTTTCACAGACATATTGACATCAGCATTTATGTTTGCCGATATGAAAACTTTTATTCAGCAGAATAGACAATGCAGACAAAAGGATTCATGTTAACATTTTAGGTTAAAAAATTATATTTTCTTAATTCAAGTTCTATATGTTTAGTTATATTTGTGTTTGACGACATCCATTTTTTTTACCCAGCGTCGACCCTCAAAGATCCATATTGGTCAGCCTCTAGATACAATCAGTGCAACTATGCACACAACATAATTTTGTAATACATACACTGATTATACACCATTAAGGACTCATGTAATGCAATTTTGAATTGTTAAATGAAAGATGACCTGGTTTTATGAGAGTTAGCAAAAAGCATTACTTAAACAACTACACCAATGCTAAATTTTTAGTTTGACTGGTACATGCCTCCTCTCTATGTACTACACATAAAAACAGTTAGGTGTTTAGTTTTTGGTATCCTAAATTACAACCAGCAACAAAAACATAATCTAAGTAACCATAGAAAAAGATGGTGTACATGACAAATAATGCAGCTGGTCTAAGTCAAAGAAGCACGTTAATTAATCTACATGGCTTCAGTGTAAAATCAGAGCAAAGTTAATATAGTTAATTTTTACAGGACATATATTTTAGATGCCTTATGTCTAGAGTAACTTCAGTAAAGTAAGTTAGTGTTGCAACTGAAACGTGAGTTTCTATAATACATAACAGATGCTCGTAATTTTTATAACAGGTACAATTCTCCATTCATGCAGTAATCATAAAATCTACTCTATATACTGTATAGTGCAGAATACACATGTCCATACTTTCTCTATGAACTGCAATTAACTGCTTCCAATGGGCCTTTTTAAAGACACAACTCTCTCAATTTGATTGACAGGTCTGTTAATACAAGGACTAAGCCAGCCATAACTCTAATCTCAAATCATCTCATCGTTATTAACAAAGTGTTCTGATTTACATTTGAGTTTGTAAACAGTGGATTAAAACTGTCATATGATAGCAAATTTTGTATATGATTTGTCTTGACCTTGTCTGAAAGGGAGCCCAAAGTGTCTTTTGAAAACCGTTTGGTCAAGAAATCAATCAATCATAAACTCACAGGTTTATAAAGAATAATTAATCTTATTGTTATTCTCTATTAATCAATCACGTCCATATTATTAACAAAATGTTTTGTTTTCAGATAATAAGCCTTTTTTCAAACGACACATTTTGATATGTCACAGTAGGAAAAGCACATATATAATTATTTATGTTATCAAGAAAACTTGTGCCTGTGACATGTGGAAATCTTAGCTTTGAAAAGCAGGTTGATGTATTCTTGCAGACTAAAACACTTTTCAATAATCAGAGAGAAAAGACTCTGTCTTACCACGGCTGCAGCCTGGGCGGCAACGGCAGACTGATTGACTTGTTGTTGATTGGACTTGATTTTGGCCTGCAAGTGCGCAGGCGGGTGAAAATACTTGCACTTCTCCCTGGAGCATCGGCTCTTGATATAGTCCATGCAGACCGTGACAGTGTTGTCGGTGGTGTCGATCATCGGACTGTCACTTGGGTGGGCAAAGCGGCAATCTGTCTCCCCTCTCGCACAGTTCCCACGCTGAAACTCACGACAAACCTGAGAAGAGCAATTATTGGGACAGCGAGAGCAAATTCAACTCAGCATTTGGCCAGAATGTGTCACTTGAATAAGTAATGGCATCTTTGTGAAATCACTTCTTACTTCTAGTTTGTCTGTACGCTGCATTTTCTGTGAGGGAGAAGAGGATGAAGAGCAATTCTGGACTGTGACAGACTGGCTCCCAGGAACAAGGACTTGGGTGCTGGGGAGGATGTCTGAGGGAACGAGGCTCATCCCATGGCTCAAGGGTGTCATGTATGAACCATAACCAAGGCTGGTATTTGTGCCAAGTCCCTGTGTATCAGGAAAAATCCAGCTTTAAGGGAAGGTGTTACATATTGCAAGTGAGACAAGCACCATTACATAAATCAAGAAACTAATTGGTAGGACTCACTATGGGGACCTTACCACAGGCTGCAGACTGTGTCCGGGAATCACAAGCTGCATCTGTTGGGCGAGTACAGCAGCTGCAGTCTTCTGCTGGATTAGATTGTTGCGGCCATTTATCTCTAGCTGAGTTTTTAAGTGCGAAGGTGGATGAAGGTACTTGCAGTTTTCTCTTGAGCATCGGCCCTGGATTCAGAGAAAATATATAAAAAGAGATCACAGGCATTACAGTCACTCCCTCCTTGAAACTATCAACATACCTGAAAGGCAATAGACAAGTCACAAGGTCATCAGATTTTAATTTGTATTAGCTTTAATCCAGCTTTTATCGAAATCCTGTTACATTGTCCAAAAAGGATTTTAATACGAGAACAGAACTGTTTGCGGTTAAAGGTTGCTCCAGCACCATGAAAACCAGAAAGAGCTTCAAGGCACAATTTCTCCTGCAGTCTTAATCATCAGGGTCTTTTTTTCACTCCCACTCCAGACTGCTCGCACCCATCCACAGTGTCAGTGGAGTCATCAATGTGCTTATCTGCATGATGTGATAACTAGTTGTGGCGAGAATCAAACTCTTCTGCACAGCACTGACAGTTTGAAACTGTTGGACTGTTAGAAAATCTCCTTGAAGCATGCACAAGACTTTTCTTGTACTGTAGCCTGGCAGAAAACAATTAAGCCCAATTAAATCACAACATCATAAGTAAAACTGAAAAAATCCAACACTGACATCTCTCATTTACAGAAGACCCTTAACTCAATGGTCTGTAGAAACCTCGTCTTTTCCTGGTTAAGTCTCTACAAGCTTTGCACACCTGGTTTTGTGGCGTTCATTTTATTCTTCCTGGCAGATCATCTCAAGCTCCGTCAGATTGGATAGTAGGAATCTGTGAGCTGCCATAATCAGGTCTCTCCTCAGATGTTCTATGGGGCTTAAGCCTTTTAGCTGGGTCACTCAAGGACAGACAGAGATTTGTCCAGAAGCCACTTTAGCCCCGTCTTGGCTGTATGCTTCTGCAATTTTATTTATTTTTTCGCAAAAATGTGAACTGTCATTCCAGTCTCAGGTTGTGTGCACTCAGGTGCAGGTTTTCTTCAAGGACTTATTCATATTTAGCTGCATTCAACCTGCTGTCAATAAGCCCCTTATAGCACGATGCTACCACCATGCTTCACTGTAGCGATAGTATTAGCCAGCCAGGTGAGCAAAGCTTAGTGCTAGACATAGTGCTATGAGTTCTTTCATGGTGGTTCCAACCTACCATTTCAATAATTGAGGTCACCGTGCTCCGAAAACACTCAAAGCCTTAGAGACGTTTTTATACACTTGTCCTGACCTATGCCTCACCACAATTATATTTTAAATAGGTCTGCTAAGATTTCCCCTGACTTCCTTGCTTGTTTTTTGTCTTGACAAGCAGTGTGAATTTTGGGGTCTTATATATTTCTCGTAGGTTGGAGCTTTCCTAAACTACAGTATGTCCAATGCATTTGATTTGCCACAGGCATGAGTCAAATTTCAGGATAAATTTAGAGGTAACAAGATGCAGAGATGACCCCAATTTGATGTGCCACAGTTGTTTATGGGTTAGGCTGAGGGTATTGTTTATGTGTTTTTATGATTAGGAAACCTACACTCTTGGTTTTGGATACAGAAAGACGACGCCATTGACGCAACTGTGTGAAACAACTTTACTTGATTACGTCATCTTTCAAATTGTTCAAAAGTTTCCAATTGTATTGCTTTTACTCTATTTCTATATTATTTTTTTGTGTATGGGGGTCAGATCCGGAGGTTAGTAATATTCCAATATGATAATGCATTTTATTTTGTAAATAGACTAGAGTGAGATGAGAAATCTCATTTAAGGTTAGATATAACACACAACTGTCTATCCCCTTGCCCTCCACAATTGTACTTCTTACCATGCTACATAAAGGAAACACCATTTTCTATATTGGCAGTTCTATAACGTTAGTTTAGGGCATAAATGGTGTCCAGAGTCATCCATTATAAATGTTACTGGGCTGAGATGAGGACCAGTCAGTTATCGATTCACAGTGCTCTCTTTATGAATGCACTGTAGCTGTAATGAGAGAAGTTAATGACCTACATCTCCCAGGTTGCCTGCAGTAAGAATCCAGCGTTGGTTTATTTCATATTTCAACAGTCAGATTATTAAGCTTGAGTATTACCATCTCCTTTTAGACTTTAAAATGAGGCTACCAATGTCATTTCTGCCAGTCAAGCATGTGTATTAGCCTAATGAGAGGTCAGTTTCCTCTCTCCTACATATTAAAATCCTTCAAGTTAACTAATTTCATCTTATTAGCATTCCTCCCAAGAGATTTATCTTAATATTCGGCTTGATGAAGGTTTATCTGGTATCAAAATTTTATAACTCTTTATGAAAATATATAGTAACAACAGAAACATTTAGTTGTGTAAATACTGTCATTGGTTTCATATGCTGCAGGTGTAGACTGCCAGTATTTTCAGAGATGAACTCTGGAAATGTCTACAAAATTAAATGCGGATATTATTCTCACATGGGCTTACGCAGACATTTTCCGAAAGATTTACTAGAGGGCTGGCAGGAAAAGTGCCGGAATATAGCCAGAGCAACATTTGCATTCTCACATACCGCCCCTGTGGAGAAGTTCAGGAAAATGTCCAGACTACAGTGCATGTCCGAAAGCAGCATAAGAGATTTCAATTGCATAGGAGAATCGGTTAAAAGGAATCTCAGTAATAATGCTGTCTACTGGTGATTTGGACAAAACAGCATCTAATGAACTGATGAGCATGTTGGCTCACATATCAGCAATCGGAATGTCATCTTCTACTTGTTGATTTGGAGAAACCACAGAGGAACAATAGCTCCACTTAAAAGAAGAGACGAGAGGTCAACATCCTTTTCCTGTGCCTTCTCATCTGGTTTTCTTTTGCAAATCATGAGATACTAGTAACAGCACCAAAGCATGTGCAAATTCTTTAGTATAATAAAGTTAACTCAAAAGTTAATGTCATCAGTGGAGAAGCCAAAACAGCTAAGTAGGAGGAAAACAACATTAGTTTAGAAAGCACAACTTGCCCAGTTGGCCCAAAATGTTTTTGATAAATAAAGGCTGAGGCCGAGTTAGTGCCAGCAGACAGGATACAAGTAGATATGTTAGTAACGGATATGTACTAACCCCTTCCACAAAGTTGCAGCTATTCTTAATGAAGAGCTGCAACATCATCATCGATGCAACAGCTACAGATTTGCTTGCTAACCTCTTCTTTCCATTCGCAATCTGTAATTCTAGGTTCAGACTTAATTCCTTGCTTCCTCTTGTTTATTCCTTGTTAACTTAAAAAATTTGCCTTATTAAGTATTTTTGGGGCGTTTCGTCTTCTAAAATTCTCAATTGCTGCAAAAAGTTTTCTTGCATTTTATGGACAAAACAATTCAACGCTAAATATTTGACAGCTTTATTATACGTGAAAATAATTGTAAGATACAGACATACTTACAGTGTCAAAGCTGTATCTTTCCAAACAGAGATGTTTAATATTTAATCTTAATTCACTGTGGATGTCTGAATTTACTCTGACTGTCTGCAGGATTACTCAAAACTACTGAGCCGATTTCCATGGAATTTTGTGGAGGGTTGGTGCATGTCTCAACGAAGAACCCATTAATATTTGTTTTGTGGATTCGAGTTGATAAACAGAAACACTTTCTTAAATTTGGTGATATAGGGCGTTAGCATTGACGGAAGTATGAGGTCTCCGAACACCCTCCTAGTATGTAATGACCCGCAGACAGGTGACAAATTAAAGGAAAAAGCTACATAACGTGCCTTAATATGGTATTGGGCCATCATGTGTCAACACTACAGCTTCAGTGCACCTCAACATAGTCTCTGGACTCGACTGGAGGGATGAACACTGTTCTTCCAGAAGATATTCCCTCATTGGTGTCTTAATGATGGTGGTGGAAAGCATGGACTAACACTGTCATTCTTGAATCTCCCATAGGTGCTCCATTTGGTTGAGATCTGGTGACTACAAAGGCCACAGCGTACAATTCACATTTCCATACTCATCAAACCATTCAGTGAGCCCTCATGCCCTTTGTGGAAGCATCTCCATTTGCTATATTTATTCACTCATTTATTAAGGTCTCTCCTTTAATTGGCCATCAAGCTGTACTTACCCTTTCGCCTAAACTCATTGCTTCTTCTCGATAATCTATTAGCCAACATTCAAGATGGGCGCTACTCTGTGTCGATACCTTCAGGCCCTTGACCACCAAAGCACAGACAAGCTGTGTTCAAACTGCCAACAGTGCGGGGATAAGACGATGAGTCAGCGTGACAACAATCCTGGGGGTAGAGCTGTATTGTGTTGTGATGGTGGATGTGTGAGAGTGGATTAAGTCAACCCTGGCCTCACACAGAACAACTGAGCAAACAGGATAATAAACTGGCTGAGATCCAACTGGATGCCAGATGTACTTTTACTCGTGCCTGTCAGTGGGAGTTGATCACATGCTGCTCTTTTAAGGGCGTCAAACAACTTCAGATGTGACACTGCACTTCCATGGGTTCTGAGCAATAGGCCTGACATGACATTGTTTTGTCCCCGAGCAGTTGACTTCTGCCTTTCTTAAAACCCTGTCTTGTGTGTGCTGTAGGTTGTCTGGCTTCTGCACTGCACTTTTCTCCTCAGGTCAACTAACGTGTAGAAAAGTCTGAAGTCATCCAGGTTGCTCTCTCTCACACACACACACACACACACTCGCACACTCACACACTCTCACTCTCACACACACACACACACACACACACACACACACACACACACACACACACACACACACACACACACACACACACACACACACACACACACACACACACACACACACACACACACACACACACACACACACACACACACACACACACACACTAATGGGGTAATTTGGTTACAAGTGTCTTCCCCAACATGACAAATTACATTTTACATGGTTTGTCTACTACTTTATACATGAGCAGCATTTTGCTTACATTCAGTAATGTCATTAAGCTGTCACAGATAATGGTGTGGTCAGTATTTCTTACCTTCAGAGAGTCAAAGCAGGCGATAACTCGACCATTTTCAACTTGGCAGCTCTTCGGTGGATGAGCAAATTTGCATTCCTCATCCCTACGAGAACAGTTTCCTCGCTGAAACTGCCGACAGACCTCCAGAGTTAGCCATTTTGTGTCTCTTACTGAGGAAAGGTTCAACGCCATGTCCAAAAGCTTTAACCCTACATTCAATTTTAAAAGTCAATCTTATTGTCCTGTGTGCCTCATGCACTAATAGCTGAAGGTTATAAACAAAGTCCTCTTTTAAGACAACCGGGTGTGTCCTCCATCAGCTGGAGCTGAAAGACCAGATGGCTGAGAAATCACCCATCAATGGGAAACAACTCGGACTTGTTTTATTCTTTTCTTTCTTAAGTCAGTTACAAGTGTATATTGCCCATAAATATTAGTCGAGTGAGGGAAAAGTAATGCACGCTTGTCCTTTAAGTCCTTTTCAGGTCATTATTCTCCATCCTCTTATTCTATGGGTCTATTTACCAAACGTTTAGGTGCTAAAACTGTGCAAAGTGGTGGTGAGGTATCCTTTGCTGGTGCTCGAGTCCGGCCTTGAACAAAGCATAGACACAGACCAATGTACACGGACCAACTTCAAGTCGGGGATATCTTCTCAAAGGCACCTTCTATTGTCGACCTGAAAGACAAAGAGAGACACTGTATTTAAATAAACATTTTAATTACAGTATCATTATTTTGCAGTTGGCATATCTAGATTTATTTTTTTAACACTAATGGCATGTCATGTAATATCTTCTTTATAGAGACATAGAGACAGTTCATTTTCTAGAGTCATCTGATCTGTTCTTTTGCAGCTTACAACAGACAGTCACACAAGAAAACATGTGACTGTGCAATTAGTCAAGGTATAGACTAGAAAGCAACAACAATAACGCTGATTCTTGTTTGAAACCAGCATATCCTTGGAAATGAATACTCTAAAATCTCCTCATTCATTTTAGTAAGGCCACTGTGTTGCACATCAAGGGACACAACTCACAGGACACCGGCAAGAAAAGAGCATGCGTAAGAATATGGAAACCCTTTGCCATTATTAATACTGGGAGAATCTTAGAAATTACTACTGTTTGCTAACAAAACAAAACATGACATAAGCCAGATCAAAAAATCATATAGTGAGATACCCACAATGCACTGCACAGTGTCTCGATAATGTTCCGCTCTTACAAACCAGTCAATACAGGATTTAGCATGTTGTTTATCAGCCACATGGGAACATGAATAGCGACCACCTTACTTTGCAATTTCTGTCCAAAGCCAATAATCTGCCCCCTCCATAAAGTCTGCATTAACCTGAACAAGCCGTTGCCGCAGTGTCATTAAAAAAAAAAGATAAAAACCAAATAACTAAGACAGTAGACATTTTTTCCACATTATTTAGTGGGCAAAAGCATCCATCCCATGATTAAAATCAGCCCAATGTTGCTGAAGGCAGCTAATCAGCAAAAAACCCCACATCAATCTGAACTTTGTAAAAACAAATAGTGATGTTTTTTTCCATGTCTTGCTTCTTCAAATAAAATGTTAGCACATTACAAAAACACAGGCCCACTTGCTGCTGGCTGGGGAAGTGGCTGGGTTGGGTCATGGTAATCAATAAATCTATAAGAGGAAATGAACACTTCCAAAGCTCAAATCCATAGAACCACATGTGGGTTATTATGCTACAGTACACATGCAGCAACTTTTGTTGATCTGTATCACATAAAACAGACAATCAAAACTACATTTAATCTTAATCATATCTTTTTTACTTTATTACTTCCTCTCTTTTCACCCCACAGTCTATTTTCAAAAAACACTGCAACTCTCCAATTGCTACTAGGACGACATGAACATTTGCTGCCAAAGTGCTACGGTCACACATGTTGACTTTAGACCAAAACACACAGAAAAAAAAGGGGCACAGGAGCTTAAATACACACAGTGCTGCGAGTTAAACACAGGGCAGGATACTCAGACCTGTATACTAAGTGGTAAACACACAGGAAGTTGCTGAGCAGGCAGAAAGGCTGGTTAATCCAGTGAGTGAGTTGAATAAACCTGTGGGCGAGCTGAAAAGTTTTGTCCTATGAGAGCGATTAGGGCCTGTGAATCTACAAAAACTGTCAACAGGCTCAGATTTAGAGTAAACTCTGCCTTTGTTGACCCAGATCTTCTACAGTAACCGCCTCTGAGCCTTACTGCATGCTATCCCGCAGCACACTGCAGCAAATTCCTTTAGGGCGCAAGTAAGGAAACGGAGAAAAAAAACCTACCTCTCTCTCTCCCCCCACGACACACGCAGCACTAAAGAAGTTCTGTCCCGGATCGAGAATCTACAATAGTCCTCCAACTTTAGAAAAGTCAATTTGTGAGGATGTTGACAAAGAGATCAGCTTTTGTCCCGCACTCTGTCCAGGAGAGTCACAGAGCAAAGACTTTCTCTTCACAACAGTAAAAACAGTCTGTCCAACTGTGGCTGAAACATTCCCAGCCACCCCCTTCCTGCCTGGGTGCCTCCGGGAAGACCCTCCCAGTCTAGAACTGGCCAATAGAAAACCAGAAGCTGATGTGCTCTGTGGAAGCTGGCTGCACTGCTCATTGAAAGACACTGCTGGCAGTTGACTGTTCATCAATGGATGACATTTGACACTGTGATGAAGAAAGATATTGTAGTGGCATGTGATATATATTTTAATAAATATAGCTCTGAGGATAGCCTGCTCTTGCAGAGCTTATTTTTTGAGGGTAAACGGAAAACGTTTTTCCAGCACTCGAACGACAGATGAAAGCTGTTTATCTCAATGTATTGACAGATGCACACAGAATCACAGAATTTATGCATGTGATGGTGCTAAACTTCAGAAAAGTACTAAAATAGGTGATGTGGAAAGGAAAACGTAAAGTTTGCATGTCCTTGCATAGATACAACGTCTATACAACATTGTTGTATAATTATGTTTCTTAAAAAGTAATCATTTGTTGAGTGATTTCTTTTCATTATATATTCATGCTTTTGACCCCAAATACATTTGCACATATGTGACAGCCGCATTTAGTAGTTACTATACTATTAAGATTTTTTGCATTCAAACCGTTTACAAAACGTGACGATTATACATGCATCATATGATGCTTACAATAAAGCTGGATTTCTTTTAGTCAATTAATAACAAACAGAAAAATGCAACAAATGCCTTGATCCGGTCATGTCAAAGTACCAAAGATTTCATGATTGCATGGTTTTAACTGTGAAGATTTTTTTGCTTGTCTTGTTTTTGCACTATTGACATTGTGAAGGTGTCACTGTGACATTGTGATGGCATTTTTTCACTGTCTGTACAAAACTAACGAATATAATAATTACATGCAGTTACACATAAAGTAACTAGGCAAATCTCCTCTGAAATCAACTGTAGCATTATGAATGCTGCTTACACATGCATGGATCGGTAACATAATGATATAATCATAATGTATACAAGTCACAGGGGATATTTTTTGCTTGTAGTAATTTCACTTCTAATGCAGTACTTTGACTTGTAACAGAGTATTTTTTTTTTTACAGTGGTATTAGTTATTCGATCAGACTACTTCCTGCCCCACTGCCAACCGTCTGCGACAGTCATGCGACCTGACAGGGGAGCATCGCGTCGCCCTGCTCGCGCACTGGGTCAGTGGGTCTCCTCGGGAGGAGAGCTGCCGCCTTCCGTGTTTTGCCTTCTCATCGTCGGCCGCTCCGCCGCTAGCCCACCGCGGCCACGTTTAGCTAGCGGCGCTAAGCCGCGCCGCTGTCACGCGCGGACACGCGACCCGGTTGCGCCGACGGTTGACGTTCGTTAGCCCCGCCGCTAGCCCCCGCCGCTAGCCGCGGAGCGCACCTGCTCACCTCGTCACCGCCGTCCCGCAGGAGCCCAGGAGCCCGCGAGCGCGCGGCGGCAGCCCGGGGCGACACGACGCCACACGGCGGAAGAAGAAAAAACCCCAAGGTGGCACGGAGTGTTGCCGGAGGGGTCGTCGGTCAGCGACACGTTGTGCTCGGACTCGTTCCCTCAAAGAACAGTCCGGCTTGTTGTTCCGTCCACGTCGCCCGACGTCGTTCCTTCCGTTCTTTACAGTCAGTGGCGGCGCTGCACAGATTCCAGCAACAAGCTTCTTCTGACAGCTTACTGTACGACCGTCGCTTTGACGTGACGCGGGGGGGGGGGGGGGGGCGCCGGATGCACTTGGACTGTCGACGATTTAACATGCGACAATTGTAATGAATTTTCATAACAACTGATTCAAGCGTTGCTTGCAGTAAGTTGATAGGAACCGTTTGAGTAACTAGCAAAAGAGGTCGTTCTATAAATACATCCCAATGCCACCCCCCCCCCTACAGACGCAAGGTGGTACGATCCACACGAATGCCAGTAGGCTAAAAGGGCACGGGTTTGCTTGTTGCCAGGGGAACAAGCAATAAAAAGCATGCGAGATTTTCTGGATTGCTTTTTGTTGACAGCACGCTTACACACACACACACACACACACACACACACACACACACACACACATATGTAAACATTGGATCAAAGAAATGAATCAATGTAAATTTCATAGAAATAGTGAAGAAGTCAAAATTGAGCTCAATCATTTGCATTTTAAATGATGAAATAGCCACAGAGGCCTCAAAGTCGAATCAATGATGATAAGGGAAGACTTTGTAAGAGTAACAAAAAATGTTTGGACTTGTATAATGTTATCAGAATCAAATACTCTAACAGTGGCCTTGTGTCATCGCGGCTCAAGGTCAAATAAGATGGGTGCTAGCCCAGGTGAGATAAGACAGAGGAAGGTTCATGTTTAATCGCATATGTCTGCAATGAAGATGGAAAGATAACACTCTGTTAGAGCCACAATCACAATGTCTCACCTCAGTTGTATGGCTAACATTTTTTTTCCATTTCCTTGTTTTTATACATGGGAACTGGTACGAGGAGAGCATTTACAGACATAACCACACCACACATGAGAAACAAAAACAAGCAGCCTGTGATCTAATCCTGTGTCAGTGATACTACATCTAAATGATGTACATATACTGCATACAGTAATGTTTAGCAGCACCCCTGTCTTGCAGTACACCAGACAAATGTAAAAAAGTTGAAACAGAAATTTTGAATGCTCTGAGTGGCATTCCTTTACTCTGAAATATTTATTTGGGTAAAAATGTGCAGTAAATTATTAATTTATTAAATTAATTTATAGTTGAACATCATTTGTGCTCAACAGCTGTGAAAAAAGTTTTAATTTAAAAAACAACAGTGGCAAGTGTACCGTTTTATCCATTCCATTACTTGTCATGTATTTATCAAGCCTTTGTTAGTTTTCATGAAACTCTCACAGTTACTTGCGACGACAGACCAGATTGATCTCACCCGTCACACCGACGGGCGTGACGTGGCATTGAGTGGCACATGGAAAGGTCACCACTTTAATCCCTCTGAGGGAAATGTCACTGTCAGAGTGAGTCAGATATTGAGAACAAAGAGAGTGGCTTTTCATTCCTTTGACCTTAATATGCTGTTTGTTGTTCACATGCTCGGTTATTTACAGCCCATTTGGTATTAAGTGGCCTCACTTCCCAACATGTGCGGCTTTCTGCTGCCTCTTGCTTGTAAACATTTTTCCATTTTTTTTAATCATAAAAAACAAAAATTGTAGTATACATAGGAATTACTGGAAATCTAAAGCTTTTGCTCATACTATACAAAGCATACTGTACCAGCAGCACAATTTATGACAACCCTCCCATCTTGTGGTAGAAAATAGCAACACATTCAAATGAGATCAGATTTATTAAACATGCGTCTGAGAAATGAACCTGTTTGGGGACAGGTGAATTTCAACTTCATTAATTTGAAGGATTAAACAGTCAGTTGATCAACTAGATGAGACCAAAAAAAAAGAAGTAGTGATTCTATCTTACATCCAGTAGATGTCAGTCTTCTCTAACATATATGTCCACAAATCGCATAAACCCTCACAAACCTCAACATGAGGGGGAAGAGAAAAAACTAATATCAACAAAAAACTAAACGGTGTGGTGTTACTTTTGTGATTCAAGGTGAACTGTATCACACCCTGTGCAATGTGGGTAAATACAGTAGATGACCTACATGAGAATCAATACACCGCAGTATTAATTCCTGAGTCCCGCTTTACCAGTCTCTGATCTGACCATCTGTACTCTGGCAAAAGAGTGGTTTCTCCGAGTTTTAAACAGTAAAACAGCTGAATTCCTACTTTTCCCATCTGAATTAAGTGTATGTTACATTATGTAAGTTCTGTTCACAATGACGTTCATGCTGAATTGTTTTAAAACACATTTTACCTTTTGTGTACCAGTGTTTTGGTGTCAGGCACCAGATCTCGTGCTGACAGTAAAAGCTCTGTCTTCGAGCTATGCTGTTTCCTAGTTATTTTTCTTCCCCTTTTCCAATCAAGTCATTACACACATCCCACGGTCGAACATGGAAGATAATAGTCACCATCTGGGTGGAAATGATTTTCTGCAGTCACTGGATGAAATGCTGAGCTAGCCATCCGTACTGTACAACCTGAGGGGGAACAGAAGGTTCTGTATGATACCGAGCTGTAATGTTCAGTGTGTCTCAGCAAACACCAAGTTATCTTCATACGAGCACTAAGCACTTTGGGTTTAATGGTGAAGGAATGTTTATGTACTTTTCCAGTAACTTGGTAACAGAACCAATTATCACACATAATTTACAGACTTTACTGCTGCATCAAAGATATTATCTTCACTTGAGAAAATCATTGACGATTAGAGAGAATGTCTGTGAGTTGCTTATTTTCAGTTGGAAGGAATTGGAAAAGGTGAAAATATGCACACAGTATCTTACATATAAAAGCACCATATACCAGCTTCCCTTGTAATTTATTCATGTGAGAAGAAATAGAATAATCAGATGAATATGCACTGGAGTTGGTTATTTCTGAGTCTGAACATTCATTGTGTTTAATCATTTCGTGACCTTTCGCAAGATGAAAAAAGTACCGGCAAAGCAATCTTGCATTTTTTTTTTCCTGTCGACATACTGATACTCTACATACATAAGAAGAATTTGTTATAGTACATTTTACATTTTTTAATTGGTTGACAGATGCCACGGTAAGTTTATTACATTCAATGTGCAGTTATCTAGGATTATTGATTAAATCTCTCCATGAAACCACATATGGTTTAGGGTTAAATTCTTAACATTACACCCACCACTCAGTTGATTCTGTCCCTGGTTCGCTTCGAAATAAGTTAAAAATGCCTTCAAATTCCATCAGGGGCTTTTTTAAGTGTGCTCCTAAAACATTTAACGTTTTAACAGTTAAAGCTTCAGTTACTGTACCAACATATCTTTACTTTTTTATCTTAAAACATAGGGCAGATAGAATATACTGTAGAGTACATAACCTTTGTGTAATATTTACCAGATTTAGCGATAGACTGGCGTCCTCCCCTGTGTCTTTCCCAGTGTGTGCTGGGATAGATTCCAGCCTCGCGCAACCGATAAGCGGATATAGCAGATGGATCCACATTGACTTGATCTGTCAACAAACTCCAGTAAAGCATGTGTGCATTTGCCTTTTTAAAATCAACTGTCTATACAGCAAGTATCTTGACTGAGAAAATAAAAGCAACACACACATCAGGATGTCATGACCATTCAATGCTTTTATTTCTGATATCTTAAGCAGAATTCACTCGTTTTTTTTTATTTTATTCAGGTCAAACAAGAAAAATGGCAGATTAAATATTACAGGCCAAAAGGCTTTTTAGACTGTTCATTTCATCACAAGACTTTTAACATGTACATAGAAATTCTTACACCAAGAACGCCCCCTCCGCTGTCACTGAGGTGCTGCTAATTTCCCATCAGGCAAAGCCATTCTTTAGCAACAGTTAAAATCATATGAATAAACAAATAAATACAGATAGATCAGCTTCACAAGAGAGATGCGCTTTCATTGAGTGGCAGTACAAATTTATTAAAATCCTCCTTTAACAAAGTGGCATGCCACAATTTTTCTGGGAATGGCAGTATAAGCAAGAGTGAAAATACATGTTTGCTTTATTCATAATTTATTTACACCATAATCTGAGAATTTTCACTTCTCTGATTCCAAAATTGGTGGAAAGTCTTTTAGGAAGCAGCTTTTTTTTTAATTTTTATCGCAGACACATAAGCCTAAATTTTAACAGCATACTCTTTTTATTCATTATTGTTGAGTAGTTAAACTATATTTTTTGTGTTCAGATATGGAATAAGCACAGAGGGTTTACAGGTAAATCAAATCACAGTAGTAGTGGCAGCGGTCGGTCACTGAGACATGAACCCCTGACCTCTGCAAAAGATTTACTAAACAGTGGTCGAGATCTCACCCTCAAAAAGTGAGTTTTCTATACTGCACATAGTTGATGATGCCAAGGCAATGAATGAATGTACAGTCAATGATTTTAATTCAGTTTACAACAATAATACGATGATCACACATATAACATTTATATCCATCACCTGACTTTTTGTTAGAGCTCACGAAACACACACACACACACACACACACACACACACACACACACATACACACACACACACACACACACACACACACACACACACAAACACACACACGCACACACACACACACAGCACATTTACAACACTAGAAGGAGTGTTTCATTAATAGCCATACAGCTCTTCTACTGCTCATGCCATCTGTCAGTGAGGGGCTTATCACACAGGAGTGCAGCATGTTGGTTTATACAAGAAATTTCCAACCATAAATTGCCTTGAGGAAATTGGTATTTTAAAAAGAAATCTCCTGTTGTTTGTTCTGTTGAAAATATTTAATACCCTAGAGACATGTCCAATATTTGGGGCACTTGGGGGCAATATTTTTTCCAATCGTAAAGGTTCTCACCAAGCAGAACATGTAAAAATTATTTAATATAATTTGATGTTGTCGATGATACATCAGCATATAAGCAACATTTTAATGTTGCATGTTAAGTTTGCAATCTGATAAAAGACTACTGTCAAATAAATGTAGTGGACTTTAAATCTTCCTTTGAAATGTATTGCAGAAGAAGTATCCCAATTTACCCATTTGAGATTAAATCAGAGTGGGACATCATGCTGTTTCAGTGCTATGTCACAAATGGCATCAAGACATGGACCTCAATCTAAATTCTATTCAGATTGAGTCAGCATTCAGAGCTGTAGCTGGCAGCTACTCGCTGGAAACACTAATCTAGTGTTATCAATGTGATGTGCACTTCGCCTTTGTGCCATCCATCCACACACTCACTGAACTCACGCAGACGTAAGTGCACCGATACAGCTCCAACAATCAAAGCTGTATTCATTCATCTCATTCACTGTGCCAGTGCATGAATCACTCAAACAAGACAACACATGGGTGATTCTTGTAAATGAGACAAAACTGTGCCATCTGAGGTATTTTATAAGTAACTGCAGTCTGAGAGGAAACGTGAGGAAATTACTGTTCGAACAGCAGCAGCTATATGACTTCAGTGTTGACATTTAGTGAACATTTCACTTGATAAACAGGGATGTTGAGTGAATATGAGATGAGAGGCATAAAACGCATCACTGAAGCCTATTTAACCAGAGAGAAGCAAGCCCTCTTTCATCCTCGTGTGCTGTTCCGCTGATTGGATTTGAGGGACTGGAAACTATCGGGCAGAAGAAATGACAGACGTGTTTTATTTCCCCGACTGTCTGCTTTGAGGCTGGCCTTTGTAGGCTGGCACTCTTCTGGCATTAGAGCGCTCTCACTGCCCACAGTGCAGCTGCCGTCAGCTCTACAAACATGTAAAAGCAGACAGTGTGACGGGGAGGGGCATGAGAACGGAATGCTGATCATCTAATTTACAGTCGAGCCACACACCAGCCACACTGACACATTTCATCACCTGTACTATTTACCAACTTTCTATCCGCAACCCCCTCTACTTCAAAAAATGTATTAGCTTTTCTCATTGCAGAGTAGTTGTTTCCATTTCTGATATTAAAAAAACACAAAGTTCTTCTAAAGGTTCTCAGCTTGGATGCCCCCATTGTGACTGGCTTTGTGTGCACACTACGTTGTCTTTGGGAGCTGTGTTCTGCCAAGTATTGCACTTAGAAAATAATAATGTAAATATTGCACTGCAACCAAAATATCAGCATCATTGTTCTTAAATTTGGTTTAAAAAGGTGGGTACTGCATGCATAAAACATGGTCCTCGGAGAGGGATTCATTGGCATTAAAATTAAAAGCAAATAGATAATGTATATTGTGTTTTTCACTTTGGTTTACAGTACAGTCCTGTATATCTTTTGGAAAGTATCATCCCCAATTTCGTATAATGTGCGATATGTGACATGCAACCATCAGTTTTTCTACAACTACATCTTTCAAACGGAAAACGTTTTCTACCAGTTGCAACACCGACAATGACTTGAATGACAATTTAATTTTGCAGTTAATGTCAAAATTAAAAGCATTGCAGTCTACGGCAGCTTCTTTTGATTGTTTTTTCCCCTCCCTTCACCTCAGTTTAATGTCTTTTTACACAAAATGGTAAACAACAAAGGCATAAAATTATACGACAAAAAATATACAAACAGCATTTAAAGATTTAAGACACCAAAAGGCAGTCCAAGGCAGAGCTGCTGGGAGACTCACAGGCTTGGAAGTTTTCATAAAAGAAAACAGCAGAGCGCTCGGATCAAACTGAAGCTGAGAAACGGATGGATGCAGGAGACAGATTAATGGTTAGACGAAAAGAGAGAGACGTAGGATGTGCAAGAGAGCGTCAAAGGAAACGTTTGAAGTAGTCTGTGAGGAATCTCCGTCGGGCGCTCTCTCTCACTTTCTCCTCTCTCTTTACGGGACCAGAGCTTCACCAGCGGGCCACTTGGCTTGTGTAGTCCTCAGTAGTGGCGGGAAAGTCACCATCAGTCCCTTTCTCAAAACCTCCTCCCCGTCTCCCGCCTCTATTTCCATTTCCTCTGTGCTTGGGCTGCCACGGCCTGCCCTGCTCTCTCTGCTCCCTCAGCCAGCGCCTCTCCTCGCGCCTCTTCAAGCGCACCTCCTGGTGCTCCCTCTGGCGGGTGAACTGGAAGCGCTGGAGGAACAAGTCCTTTGCGTACTCGTACAGCTGCACGTCCAAGAAGTTGAGCTCCTCGATGCGTCGGCGCACGGGCTCGCTCAGGTCCACGTTGGCCGCCCGCGTGCTGTTGATCTGCGTGAACGCCGAGATGAAACGCAGGCTGAACGTCCGCTCAAACAGGTACTGCGTCTTGCGTTGGAACTCAGTCAGGCCGTAGAAAGCCATGTTCTTCAGGTTGCTCATGGCGCTGCTCAACAGGATGTGGTCGCGCTGGCTCTCGTTCATAGAGGACAGGTTGTAGCAGCCGACCAGGCTCAGGTCAGCCAACATGCGGACCTGCCGGTTATTAGCCAGGTTGGACGGGCAGTTCATGAACGCTGTCAGGGTGACACCGGACCAGTCATCTCCACTGTAGCAGGTGGGCAGCTCGTCCTGGGTGGGTGAGCGTCCATCACACATATGGAGGGCGGTCTTCCATGTGGCGCCACGCTGAACGTGCTTCCACTCGCTCAGGTAGCGGGAGACCGGGTCACGCAGCATGGTGATGTAGTAGAAGTTCCTGCAGCCAAAACAAACACAGTTAGAGATCTGTGAGCACATCATCATCATCACCACAGAGGGCTGCCATGCAATACGCCGACAGATGGTGACTTTTGTCTGTGTGTGGAACTTCAAGGTTGAATGCTGATTGGCAGACTGAAACTCTCACAAATGATATTGTCATAGAATTTCTATATTGCCCTTGAAAATTGAACCCTTGCGTCAGAGCAATGATTTGGGCCAGAAACGTTCCCCTTCAACAGATGTTCCACTCGCCACTATCAGGGATAAATGGAAATCAAGCCATGGTAGTAATCACTGGACACAGAGAAAGTGAGTAAAACGGACCCGACTAAATCCCAAACTTTTTGAACCTCAAGTCTGCTCCTCTTTTACCTGGGTAGTCTGCCCATCCTCCGTGGGTCGTGACCAACTGGAAAGGGAGCTCACCACTGTCTCTCCACCACAGAGTGGTATATATGCCATCAGGAGTAGGCTGAAACAATAATCCAGGCTGGGAATCTGACTCCATCGAAGGTTACCCTGTTTAGGCAAACCACAGACTGTTCAATTCGTAGGCTAACCCCATTTGTCGATGTATTTGGAACCAAGGTAATTTGGTCACTATGTACATCTGGGTGGAAAGCTGTCCAGTTTACAAATGCAAAAACCAACAGGTAGCCTATTTAAATTCTAAATTGTCAATGTTTGCTACAAGCTAGTGGTTTTGATTGACCTGCTCCATTACGAGTGAACATGTTGCATGTTGAGGAAGCACAACTTTGATTCATCAGTTTTCTGCGATGTAAACAAAGAGAATCATATAGGAGGAGTCTGATGAAGCCCTTTGGCTGAGGCGGCCAGCATGGATGATTCTGATGTTGATATTTTGCTTGAGGGTGGGGCTGTTTGCCAAGGTCCTTCAAGGATATCCTCTCTGCTGAACCACATACGAATGTCAAAGTGCATTTTGATGGAAAAAACAAAGACTGGACAGGTGTGGGCCAGGTAAACCTCTCAGAGGATTAAGTCCTGCGAGTGCCATGTGAATATTTGATGATGCGAACCCCTCTCTCTGGAGAACGGTCTGGGCAGATAAAGTGGAGTGTGGCGCGGAGCTTTCACACTGACGCCAAGGCTCCTCTCAATGCTGCTTCAGTTGCTTCCACACAGTAAACATCCATTCCGACTCCATACACTGTGCTTATACTTGCATGTCCATCAGAGTTGGATTCAATGTGAATGACGGGCTAAAAGCTATTCTGAAATTGTGCACTCGCAAGAATATTCTGCCCAAACTTTATCCAGGCTGTATTTCAGGGAAAATTTACTTCTTGGTCTGTTGCCTATATTTGTCTTTAAACTACCACTGGTTAAATCAGCAGTATGTTCTCAATGATAAAATAACGAGATTACATCTCTGGGTATTATTTGAGTTTCAGTCTGCTACACTGGCTGCATTCGAAGGGTGCGAAGGGAAGCTCAGTTTTAGTGCTACTGAGCTACTGATTATTCACTTTGGCCAGTTTTGTAAGCAAAGCCTCGAACATTATCTGGTTCTCGCTTCTCCAATATGAGGATTGGCTGCTTTTGTCTGTTTTATGTCATTGTACGTTCGGTGTCCTTGAGTTCTGTTCTGTTGGTTGGACGAAACACGGTATAAGAAATAATCACTTCAGACTGTGGGAAACTGAGGGCGACGTCTTTCACTGTTTGCTGACCTTTTATAGACTAACATGAAGAGATTGTAGGACAAACTCATCTCTCTAACCTCAGTCAAGCTTCTTGTAGTTTCCTGCACTTCAATCCAAAACTTAACAATGGTTTAGTACTGTGACCACAGATATAGTGTTTTCTTTGATATCACTCAAACAGGGTCTGCAATGAGCACACACACCAAAGACAGGGAAATGTTTGGGTGTATTCGTGTACACAAATACTAATGTCATTTGACTGTACAAACCACAAGATTACAAATAATACGTCTTGAGCGTATCTGGAGAAGGGGTTGTCCTAACATTGCCACAAGAATGCCACCGCTGACAACGAAGTGAGTCGCACAAGAAGCTGTGTGATTAGTGCCCTGGTGACAGCAGCTGTATCCTGGCACTTTCTCCTGGAGTTGGCTGGCTGCAGATACATCCTCATTAGCCTGTCTCTGGGACATAAACACATGCAGCAAGTGTTGTTTGAGTGCACTCGACAGCCCAAAGGTCAGTTGTATGCACCATCAGTGTCAAAAAGCATCAGGATCAGCGGGTCTGCGGAGCTGTCTCGAGGAGGCTTTCCCTGAGTGATACAGATGGCTGTTGAAGAGGGAGGGGGCTAGGCCTTCAGGCTTCTCTTACCTCTGGCCTGTGTTATCATCAATACCACCCCTACAGTCATTTCACACTTGTAGGTTACAGTAAAATCACGGCAAATAGCACAGGAAGCAGGTTTGATAAGTCGTTGTAATATTATACTGTTCTATACGGCAAAGGTTTCCCAGTCTATTTGAGTGTGTTGATGTCGAGAGCTCGGCTAAACTCTCGTTAATCATGGATCAATAATGGATAGGAGGCACATCGCAACTCATCCTGCCCCTGAATACTCAACTCTGCAGCAGCAGCAGCGCCAGCAGCCAGTCTTCACTGGAGCACAAACTAAATAGGGGTCATTAAATAGAGATGGAGGAGGAATTCAAAAGTATGGACAAAATGGAATGATGAGGAGAGCTGATGAAGGAGCGGCTGCAGACAGGAATACTAAACCTCGGCGCAATTTTATATATATATATATATATATATATATATATATATGTAGCTAATGGATATGGAAAGCGTTTGATAAATACATGCATGAAAGTCTTCTGTTCTAGTTCTGGTTCTCCTGCTTTTTCCAATTGTAAGCTCAGTGCTCGTCACACATTAATGAATAATTATTTTGAGCAAATCAAACATCCACACTACTTATTAATTCTGAGCAGGTTTTTAGTGTGATAACACCCCAAATCTGCCAGAAGGTGCATTGAGTATATATACCCCAAATGAATTCTTGAGTGTCCTGTTGATTGACACAATCCACCTACAAACCAATGGATGGTAAAACACCTCATTAGTCAAGAAAAAACTGTTTTACATTTTGCTGTCTGTTTGGTAGGTTCAACTGGCTGTAGCCTTTCTAAAGTCACTCCTCGATTGCCTTTGCACATCCCACAAATTGCCCATATACTGTAAGCATAATGCAGTATTGGTATATACGGTCAATAATTTGTTTATCGTTTTGGGACACAGGTCAACAGAAATGTGCCCGGTTTGTGTGAAGCCAGGCACATTGGTGCTTTGAGCCGAATGCTACCATGCTCATGATGATTGACAGCCTAGAGAGTTAGCATGCACACATGTACTGATCAGCACTAGACACAAAGTGCAACACACGCGAAATGGAAAAAGTTTTGCAGTCAGTTGGTCATAAACCAAAGTGCTGGACAAATATCACTTTTGACCTTATAATGGCATCCATGGAAAAATTGGACAATCAGATCATTAAAATTCAGTGTGAGGGGGGAAATGACAGTGTAATGTATAAGTACCAAATTGCATTGCTGTTTTTTCGCCCCCCCCCCCCAAAAAAACCCTGCGGTGTTTGCTGTGATTTTACTGGAAATGATCCCATGCAACACATATGAACAGTTGGTGCACCACATTTAACATCAGTGCAACAGGCAACTGGCTTTTTAATTGCCCATTATTAGCCTCACTGGCGTTGAGCCCAATGCTTCTCACTGATAACAGGCTGCTGAAATAAAAGGGACGTCACACTTTTCGGCGTGAGCACACGGTGTTTGGAAGTGGATGAACTGAACTGTCTCATTAAGACCTTCACGTGTGGGAGTCGGTTGTTGTTGCAGGCGCTCGAGGGTGGGAGAGACAATGGGAAGAGCAAAAACAATATGTCCCTCTGAGCTGGGCCAAAACATTGTATAGTAAAGGCTAACACAGCGAGCAGTAAATAAGTAAAGACAAACCATGCCCCGGTGAAACAGTGGAGCCTACTGATGTTGTCGGGATACAACGCAATAGAGTTGTGTGTTTCCTGTTTTTACCAGAGTTGAGCAGTACATTGGAACGATTAAACCTCGCTCCCATGAAAGAGCTGTAAGGACTATAGATGAGCATATCATATTTAACGTCTATTGGGTAATTTTCTGCTATTTCAATGACATTAATAATTCTGCTGCATTCCCCACTTTGTATGCTGTTTATTTCCCTAAAGATGTTTTGAGCCTCTCAGCGAAGTAGTTCTTTTTACTTTCTTTCTTTCTTTTCTGAGAATTAAAAAAAAAAACATTTCCTCTTTTCTGATTGAAAACAGTACAGTATAGCAGGAAATGTGGGGAGAGAATGAGAGAAGGGGATGACATATAAAGGTCCCCTGTCAGATTCAAATTCGGAATGTTGAGGTTATATGGTATGTGTCTATGTTATGCACACCTTTTTTTTCATTCAATACTCCCTCAGTGAGTTGGTGTTATTCAAATGCATGCAGATGGAATAGGGCAGCATGTTAAAATCATTCAGTTGTAACACTCAGTACCGTTACTCCAGAGGGCTACATGGTACAGTAACCTGTTGAAAACGGGAGTACTCCTGTGATTTTGCAGCTCACTTGACTCCTGCCCTTTTCTCCACCCTGCATCTCCTCCATGTCCTACAGACATTAGTGTTCCCCACGGATCCATAACCTTTTCTTAAAGGTTGTCACATTAATCACGCCGCTGATTTCACTCGTCAGTCTCCCTGTGTATCTCTTGTGTTTATCTCTCGCTATGCGGTGCGTCGTCTCTCTCCGCTGCCCTCCACCTGAGGCACAGCATATAAAACAACCATTACTCTCTCCTCTCCCCCACTCTTTGTTTTATAGCCTTTTCCAAGAGACTCTTCATTCAGGTAAATCACGGTAATGATAAGTGTTGATGAGAGAGGAAGGCAACACGGTGATAGTTAGATAGATTCTGTCTCAACAAACAATTTCAGTCTGGTATCCCTATTTTATTTATTTTGAGATCCGAAATTGAATCTTCAGATAATAAGAAGTCTGGCAAGCTGTTTCTGAGGAAATAGGCTTTTATCAAAAACTATGCTGACCATATACCATGGAGCGTATTATAAAACAAGTTTCCTGTGGGGCTCGCAGACTCTTTATATCACGTTGTCTACCCTGTTTCCTAGAAATTGTATTCCTGTCCTACAATTTCACAAAAGAAAATGTGTGTTGAAGGAAACAAAATGCAGACCAGATTTCATTTCCTTTTAAAATAACGAAGAAATGTTTTTGTAGTTAATGTAGCTGGCCAGATCCAAAAATGATGATAATTGATTTAAGCATGAAAACAGTTTAGTATATGAATTTTATTCAACCTTATAACCACGGCTAAGACGTCTCAACATCAGCCGTATCTGGTCGTGTTGTTCCTCAGCCCTCGGAGCAGTACAGTACATCTCATCAGAGTCAGTCGACAGCAGTCAACAGCAGGACTGAATGGGAATATGGGTACGCCGGTGGCACTGCCTTCAGCTATACTACCTCCGCTCTCAGTGAGATGGCCCCAGCGTTCCCCCTTAACCAATAAACAGCTGTAGGGTTGCAAATGCAACCACTTCAGAAGCACGCAGGTGGACGGATACACTGTGAGTACCCACCTCATTCAGTATGTATTACAGTGCAGCGTTGTCGAAAGCTCGGCTCCGTTCGAGGGCTTGAAAAGCAACAGTGGATGTAAAGGACAGAGTGTTCCAGTCTGTAAATGTAGTTTTAATCATCAGAAAGAAAGTCAGAAGCAGACGTGTCTGCGTGATGTTGCGGTATGACTCATCTGTGAAGCTTTGTGCTGGAAGAACACAATAGCTCACTGGGCCGTTCAGAGGTAGAGGGTAACAACACCGCTGTAGGGCTTTTCACTCTGCCAGGAGTATGAGACGCTCACAATATTGGTGACAAGCGCATGTCCCGTCCCCCCCCAGTCAAAATATGACTGAGATGAATTAAACATGTGGTCTATCTTTGGAAAATTCCACATAAGATGCAGTGAAAAAGCTAGACACATGAATTTTCCACCAACGTTTACAATAAACGCAGTATGCACTTTGTGGAGACTGTGAAGCGAGTGGAGTTTCAACTCGGAACACAAAAGTCGCCCGGTTCACACGTGTCAGGTGATTTGTTGCGCACACATGAAACAATCTGTTAATAGCTGCAAAAAATAAGTGAAAATTTTCACACATATTTTCAGACATTCATCAGCACAGGGATGTTAACAGGTCAGTGTACTTGAATTATATATTTCAACTTCAACTTGGAATGCGATATGATAAAACAATTGTTTATTATTTATTGTGTGTGTGTCTGTGTCATATATATATTATGGTATAGTTTTGAGATCAGTATTTACTGTAAATATTCCCCTAATCCTATTTAAAATATCATCTGAAACAGAAACAGTCTTTTTTTCCCCATCCATTCAAATGAGTGAAAAGCTTTTAACAATAGTGTTTAAACACAACTAATTGTGTATTTCAAGATTTAGTATCTATGGTAAAGTGCCAAAGAAAGAAAGAAAGAAAGATCTTTTCAAGATCTGGTGTTACCTACCAGAAGCTGCTGTTCCTTCTTGTGTTTTGTCAGTTTCCTCCTACTTCAGTGCCAAGGACAAACAATGTCAGACTGAACTGGTTATCTTTTTTTAGTCCAGTGTTTAAAAAATAACTTCACTTGGGCCCCTCGTCTTTTTTAGGATTTAACCGAACCACACAAAACAAGACATTTGTTTGCCCTGAAAATCATGATCTTAATTCAGTGTTTTGTACGAAACCTTTTATGAAAGACACACATATCCCTAACCCTAACCCTACCCTGCCTCGTCTTGAGTCTCTGATCTTGACAATTGTCTAATTTAGTCTATTTAACAGCACAGATTCTTTAAGTTGTTAATCTAGAAACTAAAGCATACAAAGCGATCTGTAGATTTACGCCCTCCACTCATTTACAGTAATAGCGGTTGGTACATTGAATGGTGCCAAACTGTGTCTGCTGCAGCTCGCTTCTCAGCATCTAATTCCCCAGGAAGCGAAAAGATGCTCGTTCCGTGAAGATTATTATAGCGAACTTGGCACAATGTAAATGAGAGCGAAAATATACCTTGTGGTAAATTGACCTTGGTTACTTAACGTTGACAGAAGTGCCCCCTGTCTCGTTGGAATTACACGTTGAGGAGAAAGGAAAACCCTTCACTAGACAAATGTCTCTAATCTAGTTAGCAGCTAATTATGACAGCCCATTTAGTGAGAAAAATGAAGTGTTTGGAGCTGCTGTTTTGTTCAAGTGTGAGTCAAAAAGTGCATCTAGACTCTATTCAGACCGTCTACATGGACAGGATTGACAACTTTAAGTCAAGGGAGACTGCCGCACCTTTCTATAAGGATTTTATATAGTATGAGGATTTCCATTTCCACATACTTTAGTAGGAGCAAGACAGGCCAGGTTCACATGAGCCGTGACTTGATATGTGCAATGAGTCGACATGTCATTCGCTTGCACCTGATTCCACTTACGGAAGCGACAGATTGTATTAATACTAATACAGTAATAATAATTACAGAGAAAATATGATAAGGAGGCAACAAGAGTAAAAGCAAAGGAAGTGTATTGCAAGCTAAACTCTCGATCAACACGAAGCATATAACCAGTACATTCTGCATGCTGTACTGTTTATATTACTGTCAAAAGCCTCTGTGTTTGTGCCACTTGTATAAATAATGAATGGCATGGAGCCTATTATTATGAATTCTTAAAACGAGACAGAAACTAAACAAAACAAACATACAACGATCGAAAAAAATAACCAACAGTATATAAAGTAAAAAAATGTAAAACCTCTCGAGGTTCAACATTTCTCACACAGTGTTGGAGCTATAACTAGAAGGGCACTCAATCGAGCGCATACCGCTGCCAATACTGAACAATGCTACAAATGATTGAAGTTATGTATTTTTCATAAAGCATAGTCCAAAGCAACGGACTTGAAAACCAATGCAACAACATATATTTTAGGTGGTAAAAAGGGTGATTCTGCATAATCCACAATTGATTATTTTTGACACTTACATTTCGCTGACAGAATGTATGTCCTCATGTTCTGTAATAAATGTCAAACACAAGACTTTCACATCTGTGAAAAAGGAACTCTGACAAGAGGCTGACCCCCACGCCAGAAAGAGTCTGACTGCACCGGCCGTCTGCGAACATCCGTCAGAGCCTCAACTGGGAAAAGGTCAGGAGTCGTCAACCTGGAGTCAGTGTGGACGGTCGCAGAAATGTCAAGTGAGACACTCACGGGTTCTCAGTGATGGACAGGAGTCACGATCTCCTCCCACACATGACCACCGGTTGTCATGTGACCTGTTGTCCACCCATATAGATCACATGAAGACAACTGAGCCATCACTATGACATCAGAACAATCGCCCTCCGCTAGTCCCGTGGACCTTATGTTAACATTATTAAAACCATAATTGATCATTTACCACGGGGTGAGAACATTTTGTCCTTTCATTTTTTGGTCTCAGCACTGATGAAGCTGTCAAACCTCAGAAAACGTAAAAGAGTAGAGATGGTGCTTTATATTTAAAAAACGATACGCTGTGCTGTAACTGTCACAAACCTGGCTGTTTCCAAAGATGTTTTAGATATTACTTGCACCAAAGGAATCATCTTCCGCACAATACCAGAGTCTAGTCACTCTTGATCAAAAGGATGCAGCGGTGGAGCTGTTAGGTAGAAGTCTGACAGTTTGTGACGTGCACTGTAATGAAACTGTTGTGCGGCGGGTATGAAACACTACTTTTGAAAATGTTTTCCAGTAGAGAGTGCTGCTCGGCACGTTTCGTCGCGTGGTCGTCAGTGGGAAACCTTAATGCGGCTGCCCGTGGCCCACAATGTGCCGGGGAACATTTAGTTGTCTACTTTACATAGTCTGCGAGGCTCTCATTCGCTCATAAAATCACAGCGTATGAAGGCAATTTGGCTCTCTCATTAAAAAGACATGAACGCCTCGGAACTTAATGGCATCTCACAGTAAAAGACTGAGCCATGTTTTGAGATAACATTTTAAGATTGTCACGCAAACAGAAAAAAGAAAAAGAAAAGCAGAAGGCCGTTTTACCTTTGCTCATCCGCACCTTCCACTAATACAATCTTTCGCGCGCAGGATAGAGCCGTGTAGTTCAGGCTTTGTGGAGGTAATTTTCTGCACGTGCTTTGCTTTCCACAGTGCATAACAAGAATTAAAAATGCATTTGACCATGATTCATCTTGATGAGCGCTATCCTTCAGCACTTTAAAGATGTTACAGTACGTGATATGTGCTCAACCTTGTGAAAAAGAAGGAAAAAAACGGACAAAGTGCTGCAGCGTACACCACGAGCAAAGATGCTTAAAGAGAAATTACTTCTCTAGGTAATGACTTCCTCTGTCCCTGAGGTCTTTCATTTTGTCAGTCATGAATTGATAATGCCAGCGGTAGGGTGATGACTGAGACTGATGGGGACTCCGTACTTTATCAGTCCATCTTATGAGCTATAACATTATGTGTATTCCTGGAGCAGAAGAATAAAGATATTCAAAATGTGCTGCGATAAGCAGAGCACACAAACGTTTGTTCCAGTTGTTCATAAACTTGTTAATGGCTTCGGAGTGGGTTTATATTGGCAAGCTGTCTTTCTCCCCCAGTTCTCTGGTGAGGAGATGTCCTTGGTCTGCGAGAGCGTGTGTGCGTTATTCAACATGCAAGGTCTCGGCGGTGCATCTGTACGTCGCTGCGCCTTCCCGTTCCTCTCAGACAAGACGAGAATGAGACTGGAGACATGCATTATTCGTAACCGATACCATTCCTTAATGGTGTCTGCGCTCCCCCCGGCAGCCTATAATGGACCGTTTGTGAGGTTCTCTGCATCTTGTTGGGCTTTTTGATGGTGACGGAATGGGGACAGTGGGTGTCACCTGGGGAGGAAACAAGAAGAACGATGGGACCCTTCATTTACTTGTCAGGAAACTGGCACTTGACATGGTGAATACAGAGAGTGCTCGTTCCAGGAGTGGCAGATAACAACAAGGGGGAAAAGAAAAAAAAATTGCCCTTCAGAAGAGAAACTTCTCATTCTTTCTTTTACGGTAAAGAAAGAAAGGAAAACAATGTCACTCATCTTAAAGAGTCGGCACTAATAATTACAGCAGACACTTACAATTTTTATCCTTAAGAGCTCCTTGAAATTCCAACTTCACAATAGTATTAATGAACTTCATTTTGGCAGGAAAAATTCCTTCCTTGTATTCACATTGTGTTGTTCTCTCTGGTAGTTTTCTCTGTTTGTGGCTGCAGGCTGTAATTCCTCACGCAAATGCAGCAATAAAAGAAGACAATTGTCTTTGTGGGCAACAGGCTGCACAATGCCAACTTCTCAACAAGGCAGCAAACCTGACTGAGGCCTGCTGCTGTGTGGAAAACGAAATCAAGCTGTGTGCAGCATGAAATCACAGACGCGATTACTTTTACGGGCTTTTGACTGACATTAAAACAACATGAGTTGGTTCCGCCGCGCCATAAACCGAGCTACTTTTCTCATGTTTGACGACACAGCTGCCCAGTCGTGTTCGAGTAGTTACCACGGTTATCGCTGGGTGTCACCACGTCAATTGAAAACCGTGTCACATTAGCTTTTAACCGGCTATTCCTACATCAGAAAGTGGGGATTACAACACAGCAGCTCAGAATGGAATGACGGTAGAGGTCAAATCGGCACATGGTGATCAGATATGAAATACACTGCAGGCCGGGGTAATCGCGTGCCTCTCTGCCTGTAAGCTCTTTGTGATCCCCATGCACCCTGCAGTCTGACACAACGGTGCCTGATTCACAGACACACAATGTAACCTCGCCGCAATGAGCTGCAGCGTAAAAAATCTTTACTGGGGGCAAGACCCTAAATGACAAACTGCATACTCAACTTGTAAGGAGGATGAATAGAGCTCTGGAGGGACCGGCTCAGGACGCGGCTCAGAGATTCCTACCCGACCTCTCTCAAACCTGAATGGTTTGAGAGAGGTCACCGAGATCTGTCATCGCATCGCAGCTCTCGGGACGGCACCTGTTTGACACTCCTTTGCCTTTCAGGCCGCAGAGAACGGAGCTTTCGGTGGAACAAAGCAGTGCTGGTACACGGCTACATTACTGTGGTGCAACGATAACAGATCTCACACGCTACATCCTAATGACTCGATGTACTGCCATGTGAGGACTCTGGTACTATACAGGGGGAAAAGCACTGAGTTATACATAAAGGAGGACACAATAACTGGGCAATTTATGCCGAGATGAAAAGTATGGGCTGAGAATCTGACTGTCCCTTTGTTTTGGCAAGCTCGCTGGTGCCAACTGCTTTTCTGTAATTTGAAACCAATTAGACACTGTTGTATGACGGCTTGGCTTCAATTACCACGACAGTGGAAATCCCTCTGTCTAATTATGCTCTGCTTTTCATCTTCGCCTTTCAAAGATCTCTTCAAGAGACAGCGGGGGAGGAGCCAGGGATCCGTGTAGTCACACGGTCCCTGAATTAGTAATACAACCCCGAGAAGAGGCACAAGTAGACTGGCGGCGGAAAACCACAGGACGCGTCACATCGCATAACGCAGAGACGAGGACACTGAGAGCTTCGCATGTCGACGTGAGAGGCTCCCGTCTCTCCGATACTCAAAGAAAACTCCGGCATCTCATCCTCCCAGTCCCTCAACATATGTGGTTAATGTCACAAAAATATAACTCAGCAGCTAAAATTGTTTAAAAAAAAAAAAAACCTTCATTAAGGAAATTCATTATCATCATGACCATGACCGTCCTCATCATCACCATGGTGGTTGGAGTAAAACAGTGAAGGCTGAGGTAGCAATCTCTGGGTGGTGAGTGAGAAAAAGGGAGGGATGGGGAATCATTAATATCAGCAACTATCCACAGGCACTGACTTAAAAATACTATCTAATCATACTCCTTCTTGGAAGCTTACTGTTACTGTCGTGACATCACCCATTGGTTGGAGCCTCAAGTTTAGCATATTGGCCGGCTTCATTTTGTTTTTTTGAAACCAGAAGTGACCATATTTGGAGGAGGAGCGTGGGGGTGGATTTGATCGAGAGCTCGTCCACTTGCGCGACCGTCTACACCTGCAACCATGCAACCAATTGGACGGTACTAGCTGTCAATCACGCTGTATCCACGCCCCAGTGCATACTGTGGTTTATCGGCTATTCAGGTTAAAGTCCTCAGGAAAATGTTTACTATTGTTATATATCAAGTGATAAGTAGAGTAATTTTCTCAGAGACAATACAAACTGACTTCTTTTTGCAACCAGTGGAGTCGCCCTCTGCTGGTTATTCGAGAGAATAAAAGTATCAGGCACTTCCACATTGGCTTCACTTTCCTTATGGGGCCTAGGTCCATTTTGATGTACAGACTAAAGGTCCATTTTGATGTACAGACTAAACCTTCAAGACTCCTGGATGTCAATGTCCACCCAAGACGTACAAGATTTGCTCATATGTATTATTTATGGTAGACATAAGATGATATATTAATAATATCAGATATAGCTACATTACATTTCACACTGAATTTACATTAAATACCTTTAAAAATTGCTTCTCTGCATCAACTAGACATGCACAATACTCAGAGTTAATAATCTTTAAATCCACAAAGTGGACAGGGACAGTCTCCAGATAATTCATACAATAACTTCCCGTCTGAAGTGCTTTTATGGTTCCTGCCTATTGAGCCAGACTAAGTTATGATGAATACATTTAATCAAGAACAGTGGAGCTGACGCTGATTTTATGACCTTATGATTTTACTGTAAGAGTCTGGGTGGGTCTGCAGCACTTGGCTTTATTCGAACTGCACCAGCCAAGAGTCTATGAGCTCTGTGAGAAAGGGACTATAATACGACTAATAAATATCTCCTTGTTATTCTCGCTAATGCCATTATGCTATGGTCAATGTAACTTTGCTCTATCAATAATTACTTTCATTTAGCTCTTTCAAACTGTGTAGAAGCTGTAATCATGATACATAAGTTTTAATTTTCTTTAATGCACGTTTCTAATGAACTGACTCCACTGCCAAATTAGCTGTCAGCCAAGTTGGTTAAACTGAAGGAACACTGACTGTTGTGGAAAAATGTTCAACCACTAGGAGGCCAAACACTGAACTAGCTCTACTTTTGCTTGATTCTTCCACGTTATGCGGCAACGGACCGATAATGATATTTTCAGCGTTTGAACTAATGGTCTTAAAGACGTGGTGTCCCCTAAAGCCCAGCCAGGTGGGACTTGAAGTTTTGCAGTGAGTGCCTTTTAAATGTAAGTGTGGCTGAGAGGGAGTCGTGTAGATGAGGCAGATTATCGGACTCTGGAGCTCATTTTAGTCCCCGTTTTGCACAGAGGATCGAGCCAGCAGCCTCGGACAATAATCTCTGGCCTGCTGATAGTCTGTGGAATTGGAGGAAAGTGTGTGTGTGTGTGTGTGTGTGTGTGTCTGCGTGTGTGTGTGTATGTTTGAAAAGCGAAGGGCTAAGGATGTTGGGAGAAAAAAAACGAAAGAAATACATATAGCTATGGAGAAGATGTAATGCAGAAGTATGCATCATGGCACAACAGTTTCTACCAGATCTGCTACTCAAACTAGAGTCCCCACATTTCTTTTGTGATTAATCATCACACATATTTCAGATAGGTTTTTTTCAGCAACTATCATAATTATGCAAAGTGCCTGTTCAGACTGTTCCTCATGAGCACATTTCACCTTAGCAGACTAAAAAAACCCAATCATATTTCTTTTTCAGCATTCAACTCCGGGAGTTAATTAAAACACTATTGAATTAGTGACACAAGAACTCAAAAATGAAAAGCTTAGTTAAAGAAACTGAAAACCTACAATAGTGCGGATGTGGCATCGTGCCAAGCTGCCCTCAGAAATTAGTCTGGCACTGGATGTGCAAGATGAGCCAAGCAGCAACCAAAAGTCAGACACCGGACAACCCCCCCCCCCCCAGGTTGGCAAGTCAGATCAGCAGGTTAATCAAACAACAGACACTTATTTGGAGCCGAGATATCGAAGAATAAATTATTCACAAGAGTTACAGACTCTCTAAAGAACGGGCCGGGGATCAAGTTGGTGACATCACATTGCTGTGTGCTTCTTCAGTGAATTTCATAAGAGCAGCAGCCTATTGTTACAGAGCGATACAATGACAGGAGAAAGAGAAAAAAAGAAAGATACAAATCCTTCATGACAAAATGTTAAATATTATCAGAATACCCTCCGGACTACCAGATCATTACATTAATGACATGCAAAGTACTGAATAAAATCAAAGTGCAAGAGGATCCCAGGTGGAAATACCTGTGGTCTGTTATTTAATGAAATATTCAACAGGTTGTTTTTTCCCAGTGAGATTCGGGCAGAACAAAAGTTGATCTTTACATCTGGCCTGTGAGTATGTGTTAAATAATTGCAGCACCGTACAGTTTTTGAGCAGCATTTTCCTTTGGTTGATGATCTGTTCATTGTTAAGTGATGCTGCTAAAGGCGAAGCACTGATCTTCTCTGGGAGACAGCATATTTGTCAGAAGCACAGTTCTGCCACATTAGGCGATTATTCATACAACCTTTGATGTGCGGTGTCAGACTGACGGCCGGGCCGACTTGAGAGCTCTCCTCTGCTCCGCCAACTCCATCAGCCCAAAAACCACTGAGCATCAGTGGACCACAGCCATGTATAAGCTCACAGCCCAGCGCTGTCAATCTCCCTGCGGCCAACAGGTAGGACTCTCCCGCACTTATGGAGCTCCGATGCTTCACTCTTTCCCCTGGGAAAAGGTGACGAGAAAAAAAACAATTCCCCATCTTTGGATTGTCTGTGGACACTGACTTTCCGTTGATCTGTACGCATACGGGCCCGCGACAACCACACCATTTTATCAATGTAAACACATATCAAATCCAGTATCAGCAACATTTGATAATTTTGTAACAAAAGAGAACATTTTGTCAGTGGGCCCATCCACCGCTTTGGTCTAATCGAATGTATCCCACAGACTTTGGTGATTCCTTGAATCCTCATATAGTGCCATGATGAGGTGGACCTTTTGATGAAATGTCTCAACCACTGTTTAGATAGATAGATAGATAGATAAATAGATAGATGATAGATACTTTATTCATCCCAAGCTGGCAAATTCTGGTGTAGCAAGCAGCACGTTTCACACAGCACACATAAAATATATACAATATTTACACAATAAATTTAAAATATATAATTGGCAAAAAATAAAAATGTATCTTATGACACCTGGTGCAGATATGCACGGCCCCCTCACCTCGGGATGAACAGGCCGACTTTTCCGCACTAGCCCGCTCGACGTCAACATGTCATCGATATCCGTGTGTGCATGCTGATATTGAGGCTGCATGTGCAACGTTTGAAGCTGAATCAGACATTGAAGTCAGTATTTCCGAAGGCTCTTGTCGTTCCAGTGGCGTTAAAATGGGCTTTGCATTTGTCTTTCAACTACAGCAAAGAGAAGAACAGTTTGGCCCGGGGACATTTCTGCATCTTTAATGACTCTTGTCCCCGGCAGTGCTGCTTGTTTCATTTATGGTGGGAAGAGTGTATTGTTAGGAATGAAAAGAACCGTTTCAGACAGTTAACACAGCTCTTACATAAATTACAGCTTTAGCTCCCTGCTAACAGTATAATCTGCGACTCTGTACCACACCTCACACCACACTTTAATTCTGCCTGCTTTTCTGTTTGCCGGCTTTGCTTTATGATCAATATTGCACAAATCAACATGATCCCAATGATCGGCATTATCCAACAATGCTAATACTATTTTCAAACAGAAGCATAATTGAGGTAACAATTTTAGTGGGGGTGTTGCATGCAGATGTGCATGAAATCCTATTAAAAGTTCTGGTATTCCTTTTCAGGTATTACAACCACATAGGTTGATTCAGTAACTTTGGCCGTCGAATGAAGATTGGATGATGAAATTAACTGTGCCACTGGTGTCTTGTTTTGTAAATGGAATTCTATTGATTGTATGAAGAGCATTATCGGGGCTTTAAATGGCTTCTCTATCTGTTTCTCACTCTCCCAGCTTTTGTAAGACGAAGCAATTGTGAAACGAAGCCCCTGAGATCAATACCTGCCAAAGTCAGTGGACACATTGTGGCCGTGTCGAACGGCATCATTAACACACGAGACCTGCACAAACGTGAGCGCCCATGGTCGGACGAGAGTAAATGTCAGTCTGTAAAATCTATGTGGCCAGAGTCTGAAGAAATCTCAGAAACGTCGCCACAGATTTATTTTATTTCAAATTTGAAAATATGGACTTAATATTTCAAAGAATAATAAAGACTTGAGGGAATGGTTTCACAGAAAAAAACAAATGAGGCCAAACAATATTTTTTGAATTTAGAAGTGCAAACATAGTGAAACATTAATGAATACATTTTTAAAAATTCAAAAGCAATGTGTCTTTCCAACTATACGGGCCTCCATTATTTCACTGAGTATGTCGTCAATTTTCAAAAGAAGCTGTTTCTTAAGTAAAAAAAAAAAAAGGTCTGAGTGTAATTTTTCTATGCTGTGAGCGTCACGGACAAATTCCCACACACCTCTATTATGCTGAGGCACAGGCAAAGAGCTCAAGGACAGTTTCTCAAACCTGGACAAATGCGGCTGGAAGTAACTGCGCGGCCCGACGGACCCCACAAGAGATGAGTGAGGAAATGTTTTTGTCATTTGGGTGAACAGATGCTTTGAATGCAGATGAGACGAGATCAGCTTGTGACCGTGTATATGACGTTGTTTGAGCACATCAATTGTTTGTGTGTGTGTGTATGTATACGTACGTACAGAAACACAGTCTGTAACCATTATAGGTATCTTTTGTCAAGCCACAGATTTTAATGGTCACCAGTCGTCATGAGCTGCAGAAAATTAGAAAACAGATAACACAGATTTACCATCAAAAATTGTTTAGTCAAGGTGAAACGCCATGCGGATCCAGACATGGTGCTTCCTCTTGTGATCAATCTACATCGCTGGGTGAACAACTGCCACGATCATTTTCTGTGTGAAATAGCACCGCAGCTCTCTTAATATTTAATTTCGTGGAAATGCATTAATCATTCGGTATGACTTTACAATGTGGTCCACGGAAAATCCATCCCCGTTGCTTCAGCGTTAAGGAGTTAATGCAGCTTGAGAAAGCAAACCCTCACAAATTTGAGCATCATATTGTAAAGTGTTGCAAATCTTTCATTATGTTAGAGGAGTTTTTCTTTGTCTTAGGCTTAAAAAAAACTCAACAAAACCATCACTGTGTTGACTCTGCTGTCACGACAACAAAGCAAAGCCAAGGTTATGACCTCTTGGTCCTGCAATTTTTTCTCCCCCCCAAAGCTGCCATCTCAGGTCAGGGTGAAGGGGGACAAGGCCACAGGAGTGAAAAAAAAAAAACTATCAGCAGAGACTTTCAACAGCGTCTTGACACACTGGTCTTGGACACAGTGTACTGTATTTCTGAGGCGGAGCATTTCCAAAGACTATTAGAGGTGCTGGCTGCAATGCATACAGAAGTACAGAGTTGCTTGACGACTAGACTACAGATGCAATCTAAAGCTCGGTTAAACAGAAAAGAAGAACGAGAAGGAGAAGAAGAAGCCTGCCACAAGCCCAGTCTGCATAAAAATCTCTATCAAACACAGAGAGTTCTGTTGCATTCCTTTGGAATGACTTTAAAACTTTCATGCATGCGTGTCAATCCAACTACATTACAGCGGATGCGGTGAAAATAAAGACTGAGGTAGCAACCTAGGTACTACATTTTCCATTACGTCCCGGTATCAAAGTTAATGAGTTCAATAAGCCTGTGAGGACCTGTTTCAATACATCCCTGCGATGCCGTCGGTTAAAAAGAGATGTGATCTATCTGTCACAGCATATTCCCCAAAGTTGAATTCAGAAAGAAGAAGATTGATACACAAGACCCCACTGTTTCAATAATTTAGGCTCATCATGGTGGAATGAAGATTGTTCTGTCTTTAGTGCAATGCAGTGAGGCTGATTAGCCAGGATGAATGACAGAATACATATTTAATGTCTGTAGATAACATTTTCAATTCTGGCTTTTTTTTAACCTGTTTACATGTTCAAGGTTATTCTCCCCTCTGCTCAGTGTAATGGAATACATCATTACACCAACTGCTCTCTGGGAATTGATATACCTGTACTCAACTCATACACCCAACAGGCAGCAGCGAGCTTGTGTACTGGATGGTGACTAGAAGGACTCGGCCGTCATCGTGAATGCCCTTGAGCAAGGCCCAAAATCACCTCAGGACACGGTGATCACACATGCATAGGCTGCTTTCAGACATGTACTGTAGACCGGGCACATTCCGGCACTTACCCTGCCAGGCCACTAGTGAAGATTGCGGGTAATGTCCGCGTGAGCCCATGTGAGAATACAGCGGGAAAATCTCGAAAAGATTTGCGGCAAGCGATTCATATGTCATGTCATACCTCCAGGATTCTCTACCCAGGTGTGTAGCACCAAATCCTGGGCCCTATTCATAAGCAGTCCCTGTGGGACCCCCCGCAGCTATGGTGCTGATTTTGGATTATGATACTGTGTATGTTCTAATAATAACTAGCTACCTAATAGAAACAAGTTATCACTCCGTGAACGGTGTGTGAAGTCACATGTGAAGAGACACACCCGGTGTGGTGTGACCGAAATGGAAGCACAGAGGAGGGAAATGCAGATGTGATGTACAGACGTGTGAATGCAAGGTGGTAAAAAGTCTGTGGAGGCAAAACTTACCCAGCTTTGTTAAAACGTGTGATGCATCACGTACAGAATATCAGGGGTTCACCCGCTCATTTCACTTTGCATTAAATCATTTAGAGGTGATGAACCAAACTGGAAAAAAAAGGCCTTTTGGTAATTAATCAGGAATTATACATCCATCCACATCGCACCACATCCCCCGTCCCACTCCCAGGGTAACAAAGCTTTGCTCGGGTAATTCAGCCACTCCTTAGGCCTCGGTGAGTGTGACCTAGACATATAGACACTTATATGAATGGAGAGACAGACATTTGATACTCTTGGATGAGCGTCTCCTGAACCTGCTGCACCACACTACATGATGAAACCGCACATTTTCCAATATAACACTGCGACCGAATTCGGAAGCTGTTGCTCTCCATCAATTTTTCCAACCTCATATTCACACATGCCCACATTTCACAGATGCATCTCTCCTCTCTCCTCTCTCTCTCTCTGCTTCCATCTTATGATATACGGTAACACCAGCCTTGTGTGTGTCTGTTCACATGTGACTAACCCCTGCATATTTTTACACAGTGAATGAGCCAGTCAAGAGCCGGAGTGGATTCCTCTTCATTAGGAACAAGACAGAGAGCAGTGTGTGCACAGGAGATCCTCGACTGTCTCACAGTAAATGTTTTTCAAATGTAGTGCAGAAAACCAGAAAATCATTAAAAGGGAAAGCGCAGGAAGTTTCAGTCTTTTTTGCAGTGTTAGAGCACATTTTAGCATTCAGTGCGTCTAAAAACTGTGCTGGATTTATTTATATTCTTAACTACATCTAAATGAAGCTTGCCAGCGTACTCTTAAAAAGAGTAGTTTGACAGCCATGAACTAGCTCTTTTTCCCCATCATTATGTAATTTTGGACGATTGTATGCGTAGTGTAATGAAAACAACACAAATCAGAGGCTGCGTTTGCTGTTTTGCAAACTAAAATGCAGTTTTGATGTGAACGTCACCTTTTTTCAAAACAGGGTTCGTCTGAACGGTGGGGGGGGAGGTTGAGTACTTTAGTTTGACAAAATAAAGGACATACACACAGACATGATCTAAACCTGTAAACGAATAGAGGAGATTCCTGGTCAAAATGATTTTTATTAATTTTCACTTTTCAGATACTAAAGAGGCAAAAGACAACTTTCCTGTCTCTAGGTGGTATTATGGTTTGGTCACTGTCGTAAAGACGCCAGTAAGGTCGCAGGTATGTTCCGTCAGAGCTCCTGATTAAGTTATCAACACCACTTTGGAGATAACGGAGGAGAAGTAATAAGTATGCAACCATAAAAATCCCAATTTAAACAAATAACCTTGAGTTAAACGTGCCGTTGTATTGATAAGTAGGCTGGTTGTGTTAGTTACTGATCTAGTAGAAAGAAGACAAACTGCATTTTGTCTTTGAGGCCTCGGATCTCTCTCCACGGAGTAGATGTTTGTCCGAGGTTCACTCCTGTTTTAGCTCTTTTTCTATCACACTCCTTCCACGCCTGCATTTGTTCCTCCATCAACAGGATTCTTTTTCTCTCGCAAGGTTGAGTTGTTTTTTTTTGTCAATTCGGCTCTTCCACCGTCGGAAATTGCCATCACTGGGGAAAGATACCGGGAGAACGCTATTCCCTTCCTTGGTTTGGTGACGCAATGAGTGACGCACGCTCCTTTGTGCCGTAAATCGAGTCGACATTTCTGCACACAAACCGCGTCCCGGTGGCCAAGAGAGTAACACGGTGAAAACAAGGCTTATAGGGGACCAATGTATTATTCGCTTTGTTTCTCTATCGCTCCTACTCTGTGCAATCAGTTTTAACAGCATATCAACAAGTTAAAGCCGAAATGTTTTCTATATGGCTTTAAAATGTTTAATAATTCAGTTTGACTTCATCAGTACATGTTGACGTCATCAGACTGTAGGAGAATGAGAATGGAATAATATCTCTGACTTACTACCATGTCTTTCCACCTCAGCCTGCCCCGGCCCATGTATATACCGGCCCTTCAGCCAATTACTAATTGTACAGCGTTCCACCGCCGTCTCCGTAAGGACGTGAGGTCCCCCGGCAGCCGCGGCTCAGCAGCAGGATGACAAGGTTTGTATCGCCGAACATCCAGCCAATCCATCTCCTCATGTATCATCTTCTGCTCAGACCTCGTGCAGGTTCAAAGAGCCGAAATGCTCGGTCCTATTAGAGCAGTCCTCCGAGGGCCTGACGCAAAATAAGACAAATCCAGATGGATCCCTTTTTGATGTATGCGCTGTATCTCAACACATCTTCTCCCGGTGAAAGAAGTTGTCACCGGATTCATTAAAATGCATGAATTTCTTCACATTAATCTTATACCATCTCTCTCTATCTCTCAGTTTTCCTGTTTTCAGCCTCAAAAGCCATTTCAGCATGTGCTTTGAATATGTATGTAAAGCAAAATGGGTTCCAAGGAGGGCCGTAGTGAAGGATGAAATGTCCTAGGCTACTGTAATGTATCACTTATTTCCTCTCTGCTGCAGTGCCTACACGGAGACAGATCCAGTACGCACTGGTCGGAGCATTCAGATAAAAATCAGAGCATGAAGCTCCATTTCACAACACCGCCCCCCCAGGCAATATTCAGGGAGAGGTGTTTGTAGAGGTGGAGAGGAGAGCCGGGTGCACTGTGACTGTGAGTGTCCTTGAGCTACACCGGGTTACAGCCCTCCATCGCTAATTACCACACGGAGACGGTGTACTGACCGCTCTGTTTGACAAAACGCTGAGATCTCAATGTGAACACTGACACACTGAAAAGGTGAGAAAACCAAAAAACACACACCACTATCATGGTGCATAGCATGAATTATGGAAACCGTGATCCTCAACCCCAGTGATTTGTGTACTAAACTGGAAAACGGCGGGCTGGAGCCATCACATCCTCACCTATGGTTAACCCAAGCCCAATCTGCATGTCTGTGGACTGCGGGAGGAAGCCGGAGTACCTGAAGAATAACATGGAGAACATGCAAACTTCACACGGAAACGGACCCTGGGATTCGAACCAAGAACTCTCTTCCTGTGAGTTATATCAGCTTATCAGTGGAGAGACAGATTAGTACAATAGAAACATAATTCAAATAGTTAGGGCTGCGTTAAATCCCCCTTTTTTTTCTGTCAAGCACACTGTGACTGCAACTAACAAATGCTCCGCAAAGAGAAAAGGAGAAACAGCAGCAGTTGAAGTGTGAAACTACTTTTTTGCTCTGGCATCCAGTGTTAAACCCCAGACCCCAGTGGGATGAGTGGCACAGACGGTTGAATATCTCGGCTTCAGTCTCTGGCTGTATCAGCTGAACCCCACAGCTTTCCCAAAGCTCCACTTTGCCACGAATTAAGCCTTAATGCGACTCCTCTGTCTATTGATTTGTTAGCCATGCATTTCCTGTCCTGCTTTGATGTCATTGTGGTGTCAGTGTATGGAAGATTCCAGATAAAATTATGGAGGGTTTTAGCTTTTAAGCTTGTTATTTCAGGGGATTATTCGGCCGCAGTTGAATTAACATTTTTATTCTTTTTTTGGCCACAAAACTGGATTATTTGACTCTTTTTTTCTGCAGAGGCGATATCAAATGCCCATCACTGAAATGCTGCTGCCATGGACCCCCTCCCCGGCAGAGGAGACCAGTGCTGATTGGGTCTGGGGAGATCTATGTGCAGAGGATTTTACCAGCTTGGCCTACAAGCTCTGCAGCACAGTACAGAAAAAAAAAAAAACTGGGCTGTAGAGTCAAGGATCTGAGCAAAAAATAAAACACATTCACCAAATGTAGCACAAAGAGATCATTATGTGTTACAGTGGAATTATTCACTGATGCTGCAATTCCGTTGTTGTGTTCAATATCTCTAAGCTCTGGCATTATTATTACTTAGTGACTGAACTAACCCAAAGTGCCCTGCTGTGTTTGGCTCACGGCTTGTGTGAAAGTGTTAAATAATGAGTCCTGGTTTCTCTCGACCCACAAGAACCCCATCACAGCTATGCTGGGAAAGAGCTGAACTTCTGCAGGAGAATAGCCCCCCCCCAGCAGACTGGATGTGGTCCACCGGTCCCTCCGCAGAGCCCAATGCACTCTGCACGGGAACAGAGGGAGCAACAGTGCAAAGCATGGAAATACAATACAAACAAAAGGCAGATTAATGGCCAGGATAATCACAACCCAGAGATTTGTCCCTGTTTGTGTTTGTATTTTTCTGACTCGACAATTTCTGCCCAAAATAGAACTTTGCTCAGCATCGCAGACATGGCTGTGAGCAGCAGCTGGGCGTCAGACACTCTTCCCTGTTCTTATGTGACGCCGCAGCTGCAACGCACATTGCCATTAAAGCACCACTGAGCTGCAAAATGGCGTTCGACACAAATCACATCAGAAGAAAGTCGCATTCTTTTCTGGCGATACAGGAGGCACTGTACGGAAACTATCGGGGGAAGAGAGGGGATCAGAAGAAGTAGTGTAATTCTTCTTAAGGATAAAGGTATCTGACGTTTTCAGAGAGCAAGGAAGCGGCATTTGTTTATCCAAAATGTTGGACTTTCACATCTGTTATTGTCGTATGCAGAAGACAACAGTTTTGCGTAGGTATCAGGGTTTTGTTGTGAACACTTTGATGAACAAGTAATGCAAACTATTCATTTCCCATGTTATTTCATGCATGGCTGAGAGTTTCATTGCACCATCATTTGAAATCATTTTCTTTCATTTTTCATTCTTTATGTTCTTCATTTCTTTATTCACTAACAAAAACGTTTTTTCTTTGTTTAATTACATCAAATTTACACACTTGGGTCAAACATTACCCATAAGTATTCACTGTGGAATTTGATAGGAGCTTTTGATCTATGCCAATTTTAACAATAAAGGACATATATACTGCGGACAACTATTCACTGTCTGCACATTTCACAACTCAACACTGTGGACTTTGGAAATCTGATGAATATTAGTCTTGTTCTACAATAGTGTTACCTGAGAAAATATTTGATATCTTGTTAACTGTACATCATATGTGAACATAAGGGTTAAGGTTACCTTGACCCTGGCATCCATTACTAGTGAGAATTATGTCCAATACTATTAACTAACTATATGTTGTTGACATATTCTGTTATGGCTACCTAATGTTTGAGAAAAACTCGAAATAGATGAAATTATTAACCCCTTCATATTCCCTGTGTCCTTCTTGGCCATGTGTGTAAATCTGATGAAGAAATACAAAAACTTGTTTGTTGATAAAGCGAGTGTGTTCCCAGCCAACCTAAAGAAATGGAAGTATATTAATATAAAGTATATTTTGTTTAATTTTATTACTGAGAGAACACTTTATTGAATTGAAATTGCTGACCGTTTATAAATGAGAACAATCATTAGCAGCATCCCTAATATAAATATAATAGTTCTTGGCATTATGTAACACCTTTTTTAACAGCTCATTATCTGCTTCTCTTTTCCTGTTTTTCTACTTTTCAGTAGTTTTACTACATGCATTACTTTATTTTTATTTTCATTAATATCATGAATTGTCTGGTTCTGTTCAGTAAACAATATAAAAGCAGGAGGGGGAGCTTGAAGATATTCATAAAAGATGTATTTCCTGAATACGGATATGAAACATCTTGTGTGTCAGGATCAACAAACAGTAAAATGTTGATATGTCTGGGCGCTAGTCGGATATCAATAGACCCTAACTTCACTTTAAGGAGTCACTGAGCTGCCATGAATGTGTTATGACCTCATAGCAAACCCATTTCCCTTCATTAGAGCAACAGAAAGCACCATTACTGAAATAAAACCTTATGGCCTTTCATGCTAAATGCTAAACATAAGTGATGGACAACTGCGCTGCATAACAACCTGATGTACAATCATGCTTTATAACTGTTGTGATAAGAGATTGGCCATAATACAGCCATTAGGATGACAAACAGCAGAGATATAGACTTAATCAGAACAATTATTTTATGCTTTGGCACCAGGTAAATAATAGATTTTCGAATAAATCAGACCGGATTCTTCTAGACATCTTCCTGGATTCTGGGTCTCCAATTAAAACCATTTCCTCTTGAAGAAACAGTGTTAGATAGCCGTATTCTGGGTTGGGTAAATATAAATAGTGATATTTTAATGCTCAGTAAGGTGCAGACGTACGAGCACGACTGCCGAGCCTTCCCGAGGACTCTCCCGCGCTCCTTTTATGCAGGGGGTTTGATTTGGGTCCAAATCACTTTGAACTGAACATTGCTTTTGTGTATCTGCAATATTTTTCCTATGCAAATAAGATCTTTTTCACCACGAGTCGAATGACTAAAAGCCTAAAAAAAAGAGTAAGTAATAGAATAAGGGAAATGAAAAGCACTGACGAATAGAAATATAATTTCCTGGGGGCAGTGGGCAGAGTTCCTGCCATCACCAATAAAACAGTCTTGCATTTTCAGTAAAGTATACAGGGACTGACAGACCGATTTCTTATCACACAGGTAAACTGGTCATACGTGATAAGCTAAACAGATAAACTGCGTCCGACTGTCAGTCACTCCAGAATGAAATATCTCAAAAGCTCTTTGATGGGTATCTGGTTTATCTACAATAACCCAGTACTGGTAGACACATCTATTAATGTGACATGTCACAAAAAGGGATGCAGAAATTCAGAGTGATGATTTTGTGGTAGAGAAACGTGTAACTCATCGCACCTGTTCTCTGGACACCTGCTGTCCTGTGTCGTTCTCAGAGTCTGTAGTTTCAAGTGAAGCGACCTTCACTTCGATTACTCTTTTTAATTTTGCACATGTTTCACACATAGATCTGACCGATGCCAAACTGCTGCTCAGCGGCTCACGTTGTTACTGGTGCAAGGTTGTCTTCGTACTGGCAACCGTCAGTTCCACGGCCTCGGACTCAACCGGAATTTCATCACGCCTTGCCTCGGCGGAGGGGAGATTTGTTCTCCGGCTCGTGCAGCACACTGTGTGAGGGGAGTTGAGTAAAAATATGAAACTGTCCAAATGACCTTTTCCCTGGACTCGCAGGGACGGCTCTAATTGGCACATTTTAATGTTATCAACTGAGGCAAACAGAGATGTTCTCCTGTGCAATGCTAAGTTGCCATTTCACAAAAGATGAAGCCAGTATCCCTGAAACGTCTGGTTTAAAATGACATATAATACTGTGAGCTTCTCTTCATCGATCCATGTAATGTCTCGCAGATAAAAATCCTCATGGAGGTTTATTTCACTACTGTGCCTCAAAATGGTACAAGATCAATACCAAGGGAGGGAAATAAACGCCGTGCTTCATGGATATAATGTGTATAGCTATAATCGATCTCATCATGCAACACTATATAGGAAAGGTCATACCTCAAAAACACTGAGGCTTCTCCACAATCGTTCAATCAATACTGACATTTTATCCACAGAAATAAGAGTTGGGAGACGTCGGGCTGTAGTGTGACACCGCCGCTAGTTAGCCAGGCATTTGACCTTTAACTGGCCACATGCTGATACACAAAAACACACAACCCTAACTCCCGGGCCACAAACAAATTCAAAGCGCACATGATCAAAACGAAAGACTCTGACCTTCCCTTTCATTTCAGAGTCCAACTCTCTTCATCTTCGGCCCTGAAAGGATTCCTGTCAAATTTCCATCTCAGCAAATCAATTGTGTGCCTGCCTGTGTTATCTCTTGTGGGGTCATGTCGCGTTCGTAGCGTTGAGTTTGGGTTCCGCGTCCTCAATTAGACAGCCGCTCTCAGCCCTGCGTTGCCTTCGCGTCGCACCAGATGGACCCACAGATGGACACAGCGACGTTCTATTCCGTCGGCTCAGTCGGCAGCCAGCGCGTCATGCTTCAGTCTATCATATCTCTCAGGCTCCAAATCCCTGAATTAGATTTTTATTTGCCTGTAAATCACGGAGACAAACAATAAAACCGAGAGAGGCAGAATGTGCTGGGACACTCAGCAGATGTCTGACACCTCCAGCATGGCGCGCGCCGGCCACAAATGGATCCTGCTTTGTTTTGAGGGGGGCTATGCTTCAGATGCTTGTTAGTGTAGAGGAGCCGAGGAGTGTATGTGAGGGGCTCTGACAAGGTCAGGTGAAACTCCCTCTCTCACTGTTTGGAGTAGCTGCTGGTGTCAGATCCCCCTCCTACCTCCCACTCCGCTGTGCACAGTCGGCATTCGCCGAGAACTGACTGGACAGATAGGAGTTTCTGACCATCATTATCAGACAAATACAGCAAGGGGCTCAGTCTTGCATTGTGGGATTCGATAGCTACTCTCGCTCAGTGTTCAATAGCAGTTGTAGCGTATCAGTTTAGGGCATCTCCGAAAGAGCAGGGCTATTCAACACCCCTGATCACCTATACAGAGCAAAAAGGGCATGAGGATGGCCCCCGGATCTTAACCTTAATAACATCCACGATTTGTCTTCTTCATGTCTTGCTGCAATGATACAGTCCCGTGGGAGACAGCAGCCAGGCCCTGGGCTGACAGCCCCACAGCTCCCTCGGTTTTTGTTGCAGCCCATTCTGCTCAGATTACAGGATGAGCCTCAGAAAGCTTCCCAGACATGTAACCTAAACTACTCTGCAGGCAAAAAGAGGATAACGGGGAGGGCCATGACATGGGGCGGCTAAGTTTAAAATTGTGTCCAGCAACAGACAAACCCTTCACAATAGGAGAAATAAACTGCTCTCAGACAATCACCGAAGTCCTGATATTTTCCTGAACTTCGCCGGAGGAGCCGTGTGCGAGAAGGCAAATTTCTGCAGCAAATGTATCTCCAGATATTTTTCCGGAACATTTCCTGCCGCCCCCCGTATTGTGAGTGAGCCCATGTGAGAATACAGCAGGAAAATCTCCAGAGAACTCACGGCGAACGAAGTTGGCACGTTGAGGATTTGTAACAAAAACTCCTTATGTCCTGAATTATCCTAATGTCCTGCCTCCTGCCTGCTCTACCCAGATGCCAAAGGAACGTTTCGGTCATTTTCCTGCTCTTGTTAATCAGACGTCTCCTGATGCGTTCATCATATGGGAACGACCATCTCCAGAAAATGTCTGATGCAATTTTCCAGACATTTTCCAGAGTTCTTGTCTGAAAACAGCTAGACCCCGGCCTGAACCTTTAACTTTCTTTCTAAATAAAAGAACTAGACATTTCAAAGCATAGTTTTTAATCTTTCCAAGCCATCATCTTAATTAGGTGTGTTAGTCTGCTAGAACTTGCAAATTAGCACTAAACACAAAGTACAGATGGCACCATCGTTAGTTTTTTTTAATCTTAAACTGCTGGAAGAAAAATCAGGGGTGTCAGTGTAGGATTCATCCTGTGGGGATCCTGAATATCTGTACAAAATGTTGTAGCAATCCATTCAGTTGATGTTGAGATATTTCAGAGTGGAGCTTTGGACAGTAATTGCCAATAATCACCGACAACAACGCCAGAGCACATTCTGCACTTTCACACAGCTTCATAAAGCCTGAGGCCTCACAGGTATTTATTGCTTTGTTTGTTCACACTTTCACTAAGATATGTGCATTTCAGCGTTGGATATACCCAGAGAGCCACAGTTTAACTTCGGATCTAATACATCTGCAATATATCATATTTCTTAATATTGGCTACCTCAGTAGTAGTGCACATTTTTCTACTTTCATCAAAATAAGTTACGGTAATAACCTAGTCCCTGTTGTGTCTCCCGTTCAATAACCCCACCGCAGACAAAAGAAAAAAGGACAACGTTAATTTGTGAGCATCAATTATCATCATGGCCGGTTCAATCATAGTTCAGGTCCAATGCGCGTCCCAATATATGAACAGTATTGCTCCAGCTCAATAGGCATCCAATATTTCACAATGAATCACTCCTGAATAGTGGAAAAAGGCAGCCTCGGGGGAGGATCCTTCTGCAGTCTTGCTATTATCAGAAGGCAGAGCGTAACTGCTGTGTCTGACAGATGAGTGCTACTTTGAGTACTTAACCGGCTCACAGACACAAAGTTTCATTGACAATCCGAGTACAAGGACTCGCTCTTCGAACAAGGCATCGGCAGCGCTGACAGGCTGATCAAGGGGGCTGCGGGGAGAAGTAAAAGACAGGCAGCGGCACAGAGAGAGCGAAACAAAGACAGAGAGAGAGAGAGTGAGATACAGAAAAAGGACACTGACGTGTTTGTGTAATATCCTTGTTGCTCACTTGTGTCTGATCCTCTCGCTGCAGATGATGAAACTTCGCCGGCGTCGTCATCACAAGTTACTACAGGACTTGGCATCTCGGGAGCAACAGGGTAACACTGACAAGTCTGGTTATATCCGTTCCCCATGAGGAAAAAACTTCTCCTCTCCATCCCACCGCCGCCTCGACTTTACCACAAATGTCACCTCTGAAAACCTCTACTTCGGTTCTTGCGAGGCGAAAGCTGCTTAAAGTCTGATGCGTGCAAAGTCGTAACGGTTCAAGAGTGCTGAACAAACAGCCTGGCTGAAAGATATATAATACTGTGAAGGGTGCATGAAATAATCTTTGTCGCCGTTCTCGTGACACTGCACACCACAGAAATGACTTAGAGGTTGGGTTCCTTTGAGGCGCCGTAAGTCAGGATCCTTTTCTTCCACATAACTCCTTGTTTATGTCACCTATGGAGACATCTCTTTTCCAGGGTTGATTAACCTCGGCTTCAAAACCCATGGAAAAGCTATGGAATACACTCACACTTCATTGACTCTGCACTTGCTGCACCTTTATGACTCCCATCGGGTAATACAAAGTTGTTTTTTGCAGCTCAGCAGAAACTTCCCTGCATTTTATTCCTCGCTATGCCTTCAATCCATAGGTACTGTGTGTCAGCAAAACACCGATACAATCAAATAATACCCCAAAAGCAATTTTTTAAAGTTACAATAAAGTGCATGGTCCTATAGCATTAAACAATGAGTCTAGAAAAATGTTGGTAATCAAATAATTGTAATTTGTCAAACTACAATCCCTCTTTGGTTCTATTTTCTTCAATCTGATAATTTGCTTCTTTTAAAAAATAAATATGATTGTAAACTGAATATCTTTGGATTTTGGACTGATAGTCGGACACAACAGGACACATGAGGCTGTATTAGAGCTATTTAGTGACTTTTCTGAATATTTTACGGGCTGTGTCTTTCTGACATGTTACAGAAGGACAATTAATCTAAAAAGCAACTGACAGTTTAATTGATGATGAAAATCAACTAATGACTATTTTCATATTTCATACTGATTGATTGAGCCATTTATTTCTTCCATCCTTCAGTCTAAAATGCAAAGATATTCTGTTCACTACGATATCAAATATAATATTGCAACAAAGTATCACTTTTGAGAAAATGAGCAATGGAATGTTTGTATTTTTGTTTAAAAAACACTTAAAATGTCATTGTTTAAATTGCAAATAAGTTACAATTAATGTTTATCAAATAGTAATTTTATTCTAAATTGAGTTTTTATTTGAATTGAATCGACTGATTGTTGCAGGTCTAAATGTTTGTCTGTCTTTGCTTTCAGACACGCACTGAAGTCCAAATTGATGTGAGAATGCACGCGGAACTTCTCCGGCCAGGAAGTAAAAGTTCCGGAAAATGTCAGAGTGAGCTCATGTGAGAATAAAGCAAAGGCAAATCCACAGCAAGCAAGCGAGCGAGCGAGCGAGTGGCAGGCTGGGCGTGGCTTCCTGTTTCCTGCTCTCTTGCCAATTCACCTGCACACAAAAGCCCCATTCCCCGAACAACTCATCAAGCCTGTTCCAGGATATAAGACCAGCTCAACCCACAAGACTCCAGCCAGACTGACAAATGCTACAACCACCCTCTCAGTCTAGTACTTTCAAGTTCTGCCTCCCAGTCTGTTACCAATCTTTGCCCGCCTAACACCTGCAAAGCTGCAATTCACCTGACTCACTCGTTCTATTGGAAGCCCTCTAGTTTGGACGCCTTCCTGCTCTGTTACCGCTCTACTCCATCAGTTCAATCTGGATCTGAACTCTTGACAATCGAAACACTCCCCTGCTCTGGAACCTGCTCTTCGGTTTACCTGTTCACATTCAATCTCCTGTTGCAAGTTTTAGAATCAATCCTTTGAATCTCAGTTTGTGTACGACCCCCGTGTTCTGCAAGTGGAGTTCAGCCAATTCTCTTAACCTAACATAACTATAAAATCTCAAATCTCACGGAAGAAGAAAAAAAACAACCACATTTCAATACAGCTGGCACAAACACCTGTGTACCATGTACTTCATAATGTCATATTGAATTGTGTAGTATTCTGACTAAAAGTGCACTGATTCGCTGCATCGGTGTTAGCTGGCCGGGATGCATACTGCAGCCACCGACCTATAATCAGGGATATTTATGCGCTAACACAATGCGGCTGTAATATTACTGCAACTCCTCTGGAACCCGCTCCTGAGCTCTGCCAAAACACAGAAGCCACGCTGCAGGCACAATGTGCCACAATGCAGCTGAGCCAAATTGTTTGTCTAAACTGATTTCAGGGAGAAATGGAGGTTAACAATAAAAAAGGCTGTCGTATTTTGACCTCTATTCTATAAAAGGGCCAAGGTTTTGCCAATTAAGTGGCCATGGCATACGAGGATTTCGAGAACAATGTCCTTACACTTCCTCCCGTCTGGCATATCACACAAAACACACTTCCGAACACACTGATCTTGCCGCACAGGGGAGACTTCACAGTACCTGCTTCCCAATTACTTGCATAGGCTTATTCCTCTGACACAGTCTCGGGGAAAACACACCGGATTGGCTGCTAGTCGTGACAGAAAAGCTTAGCGGAGGTAAATTTGTGGGCAGGATGGGAGCGCTGCCAGCTTCCAGCGCCGTGACTGCACTGACTGCACTCAGAGAGGCAGATTTACCGTCGGCCGTCCGCCGCGTGCTTGTCCTGTCTCCAGTGGCTGACTGAAGACCTTGCACGCTCAACAAAAACACTGTCAGAGATAGCTCAGCCAGGCATGAAATTGATTTTCTATTAACAAACAAGGGGATCTGTTTCTCCCATGCTGTTAATCAAATCATTTCGAGGAATGAGGGGAAGATGAGAGTAAAATCATTAACTTCCAACAGTAAATCAGGTTCACTGCCAACCTGTTGTCCCATTAACCCTGAAACCTGTTCAATAGCTAATTAAGGCAATTACTTCAGGCATGACACGCCAGTTAATCATGAATGACTAGCCCATTTATAGTGGCGGCTTCATTACCATTGGCAGCACTAACTTATGCCCCCCCCCCCATTCGCCACACACAGAGAAAATACTCTGATTGTTGGTCTCTTTCCCACCCACTCCCCATCTACAGGGCTATTACGAAAAATGGATGGAGGAATGAAGAAAATGTGCCTGGCAAGTTGTGCGCTCAGATTCGCGATGCTCCATCTGTCATCAGTGTCCATCTTTGATACTGAGCTTCAAAGTTTTTAATGTTGATTGTGTTTTCAATGGTTTTGTGGACATTTTATTTCTTCTAGTCAGCTGAAGGTTGAGATAGGAAATGAAGGGATGGAAGGTAATGCATGCAACACAGGTTTCTGTACATACTATATATATTCTGCTCAGTATACTAGAGGACAGTATATATATATATATATATATATATATATATATATATATATAAACCACACACACACACACACACACACACACACATGCTAATTTCATGCTCCCAGACATTTAATGAGGAACGTGTCTTAAATGTGGGAAGCGAAAGGGCAGAGAGGCTTTGGGCTTGAGTTCCCCGTCTCTGTCTGGCGTTCTCGATCTGTCCGTGAACAAGACCTTACTTGTGTGATCAGTGTGCTCTGACACCTACTGTGTCGGCAGTTCCAACCCATCTCGCTTGAGGGACTAACTCTGACAGACAGGGGCGTTGAGGGAGGCCCTTGTAGTGAACTGTCCTGAGTGAGAGTATTGATTTTCCTGTTTGTCTCCCCTGACTCGAGGCGAGGTGGACGCTGGCTGAAATAACCCCCTCAGCTCTGTGGACCATTCCTCCCAGCCCCCCTCAGCTTGTGGACCTAGTACTGTACAGTACATATGCGCTCAGGTGTCTGCTGCATTCAAGGTGGTGCTCGGCTTCTCCCTCCCCTCCACTGCACATCAGGGGCTGGTGCTGCAGGACACCCCTCTCAGTTGTTCCATTTCTATTTGCAGCCATGAATACAAATGTCCGAATGACCTACCACTCTTCATTCTGCTGTTCCACTGAGCTGAAGCCTCAAAAATAGTGGGCGACATTAAAAAGCTGCATATTCCCATAGCTCTCATACAGAAAAAAGAGGAAGACAAGAGAGCAAAGAGCTCACCTCAGAAACGCACTGGAGGGATAAAGCTTTGACTTTCTGCTGTCACCACGCACACAACACAACGGACCATTTTATTGCTGCGATTGCAAGTGTGGTGCGTTAATTAAAAAACGTCAGCGGCTGCCCTCGCTTAGACGTGGTTTGTCTTCTTAACGTGACAAAACAAAGCCGCTCGACAAAGCTCTGGGCATCTGTTTGCTCTAAGTCATCAAGCATCACTGCAAAGGTCCCACAGGGCTGCGGTTCTGTCGCCTCTTCTTTAAAACAACTACACCTGGAGTTGGACAGAGGAACCGTTCTCGGGCAACACTTTACATTTCAGTGTAAATGTCAGGCTGATGCATCTTGTCCTACGACTCACCGGGGACAAACTTGTTGTCTGTGGCGCAGCATTTACAGCACCACGCAACAACAGCAACAGATCAAATGTCAAGAGAGTAACAGGCATGAAGTGATGGCAATCAACGGCCTACAGAGACAGTGGATTGATTCATTGTCTCATGGATCCATCCAAGAGGGGCCAGAAGCCTCGACGCCAAATCACTCAATCAAGGATGAAATTGTAAGTCAACGTCAACCTGAACAGACCCCAAAGGTTTGTACAATGAGCGGAACTGTGGTTTGGATGGTTTGAGCCAATTATGAAAATGTCCTATGCTGCTGACCATTAAAAGAAACCCACAATCACAACCTTTTTATTTTTATTTTTTTTATAAATGCCTATGTGTATGAGATGTGCAATATAATTAAACTTGCCATACAACAATAATTCAACGCAGAACATGTGTCCCAATGCAAGGATTCACATCACCTCAGGGACTGTAGCATACAGGGAATAATAAAAGGGGGTCGAGGGGGGGCGCACATTCCTAGTTGATTACTTTGTACCATGATCACTCTATTTCAACCTTTTACCCAGCAATCATTTTAATGAAAGTCCAAATGGAATGAATCTCAGAATGAAGCAGGAGATTGTCTGGAGTCAGGCGCGTTCGCAACAGCAGGAACATTTCTGAAACATTCAGGCGAGGGCTGGTGCCGGGGTACAGCGCCCACTCGCTCACTGTGAATCGTCTGTAGATTTTTTTTTCCTTCTGTATTTTCTCATGGGCTCACTCGAACATTTTCTGGAATTTTTACAAGGTGGCTGGAGGGGAATGGTTCAGGAAAAATGTCCAGAGCAGTGTTAGCAGATGACCATTTGCGTTCTCACATACAGCCTCTCTGGAAGATTTCTGAAAAATGTCTGTCCATCACTGCAAGTCTGAAAGCAGCTATATATGTATCTCACCATTACAACAATTCCCCCACCATTATGTTGGTTTTTTTGTGGTGGGAGATATTTAAATGTGTAATATTAACAAAATATATCGCTTGCCCTAACTTTAAATAGAATAAATATAAAAGTACTTCATTTGCATGTGTTTTCATTTCAATTTGTCTTACGTAAAGTCTTTGAGTTGGAGCGTGCGCTCGGCGGGCTGCAGCTGCGGCAGTGGGTTGGGTTCGGGGTGTCGTGGCTCTGTTATCGTGTAATGTAATGGGTGACTGTGGACGTTTGACAGTTTCTGCCTTTTTTTTTCCCCCAGTATGATTTAGTTTTTAACACCTCGGGGGCAGAGCACTTCCTGCTGATACACCAACACTACACAGGGGTGTGACATTGGTCCGGGCAAGAAAAAAAAATACCACTGAGGATATTCCAAGGACTTATCCTAAAGTCTCTTTAGACCCCGCTGTGCTTTGCCCCTTACTTTTTCTCTGGAACATCCCCCTGTTACACAGAAAATGAATGCGGTGGCACTCGGCGAGGCTGCTTTTTCGTGGACCTGGATGGATTGCATGCAAGCAATGAGATTGGTTTCAGTGTTCCCCGTGGACTGAAGCCTTTGGTGTTTGGTGATAAATGCCTCCTGTGTGGTAATACAGTGTGATTAACGGACACAGCCCAAAGCCTGATACCTCCTCTGCCTCCTCACTGCACCTGAATCAATCATCTACATGGCGAGACCACAGTCTTGTGCAGGAACAGCTGCTTGGAGCTCGGCTCGCTCCGCTCTCACTTCGGGAGAGGGGGGATCGCTGTAGGCCTCACTCAGAGGCGCAGTAAATACAAATAGATCAAGCAGAGGGGACAGTTTGCACATGCTTCTGTTGTACGCACGTTCAATCGCTTATTTATTGATAATCCCAAATGTAAATGTTCACTTTCAGCTGAGTGCTCATTCTATAGGATTTGGTGGAGCCATATCTTAAGCACATAATTTGACTTTTTTTGAACTAGAGTAACCTGATATTTAAAAGAAAAGAATAAAACCCAATCAGAACACTACTGACATTCGTCACAGTGAGACAACTCGGAAAATTGCAAACCTGTTTTTCTTTGGCCTTCCTTTATTTTTCTCTCTCTCCCTGGCTTTTAATTAAATGGTTCGTAATTCTTCTTTCCTTTTAACTTCATGGTCAAAAAGATACAGTAAGACCCTGACATCACATAGGAGATTCTCAAGGCATAGTTTGGAAATTGTTATTTCAGTACAAAAAAAACCCTTGAACTTCTAAAACTTTGTTACACACCTATACTCTAAACATCCAGAGAATGAATCTATCCATCCAGTCTTGTAAGGCAGGGGAGACGCGGCCGGTTGAATTTAAAGGAGTAACTCGACACATGGCTCCTCGCTGAGCAGCCAGCGTGATCAAATTTGAGATTACAACCAACATTAAGAAAAAAGGCAGCTGCAGCAGTTTTACAAATAGCCATGAAACCATATCATTGGAGGGCAGATTATGGCAGTGGCATAAGCAGTCAAATCAATCCCTGAGTATTTCTGTGCAAGTCGATAGGGGATCCAGGTTAGGCCCATTAGTCATGTTGGCACCCTGCATTGCATTTCCCAGGCCTGAAACAACCCTGCAACGTCTCTGCACGTTGGTGCTGAGGGCTCTGATATACTACAATATACTGACTTTTATTGGTATGTGAAAACCAGAATCAATGCTTATTTATTTCATGTCGCATTAATATGTATGGGTTTGTTCAGCATCTTGAAATATTTAACAAAGGCATAATCTGCTTCTTTATGGCGTGGGGGGGGGGGGGGGGGGGGGAGGAGTCATTTGCTGAAAATTCATGTGTATTGTTCAAAATGAGGCACTCCAAGACACTTAATGCCGCTCCTCCCTCTGTAAGTTATTATGATTCACAGACATGCCCGGCATTACAAGTGCAGCAAATGCCTCCAGTGTTAAGACAATTTCCTCTCACCACACTCGAAGAGAGAGTAAATAAATTCACCGCTCAGTTTCAAAACACGAGCGCGGAGGCTCACACAGAATGATGAATGAAGCAAAGTTCACCCCCCGATGCAGAATGAGGGCTGATGAGAAGTCAACTGATCCCAGGATTTGTGAGTGGGATTTGGAGCTCTTGTTTTGCGGCCGCTCATCCGGCACCTCGAGAGGACCGACGCACGTTGAGGGACATCCTATTCCTATGATGAGGTTGATGTGCTGTATCACAACATGTGCTGAAACATAATGCTATTTGTTCCACACCAGCACTCTGCGATGCGGCAAGATGTTACCCCGCTCTCTAGTGCCATGCTGTTGTTAGGACGGATTTTTCAATCCATACTTATTATACTGTGGCCTGAGATCCAATTTATGCTGCAATATTGTCGGTGGGTGTGAACAGGAATTGATCTTAAAGGTGACAATTCTTCTCCTTTGGGAAATAAACTACTGTTTAGTCACCATAACATACAAAATACACCATATCTGAATCTTTGAGACGCGTAGACGGTTTTAAAGCATGTAGCTGTCGCCCAAAAGTCAAATCAGACCGAGATACAGAAAGTTGGGGATATTCCTGGATTCTAAAAATCAGTTTTAGTGATTCAGTGATCAAAATGAGCTTTTCCTTCACGTGGTGGCTTTGTACTAAATTATATATTGGACATTAATGAAAAACAAGTACATGTGCACTGCTGATCTAATGTCTTTAATCATTTTCCAAAATAAACAAGGAACTATTTATAAATGCAGGAATTTTGGAGGCAATCTGGACCGCAATCTGTTCAGCGAGATTATTCAAATCACTCTCACAGCACGTCTGACTGATGCAGCAGTACATCGAGGATGCCGAAGACACCGGCGGTGAAGATGTTATTGATTGAACATATCTTATGGATCACCATTTTATTTGATACGTATTATACATGTATATATACATACATGCCAACGGCACAATGTATAGGTGACTCTACCTGTGCTTAAACTTTAAGTGTGCCAGGTGCTCCGTCAACCACTGAATCCAAATTGTGGAGCAGTGCGAGGCAGGCGGCCTCAGCTAACCCCCCCCCCCCCCCCTCCCCACAGTATGACTTAGCTGTCACCAGCTCGCCCCAGATAAGGACAGATGACTTTTCCCCAGGTTGCTATAATAAATCAACTACAGAGGCGGCTATTCCTGGCGTGGTCCTCTCGTCAGGTCTTACAGGTATCAGTGAGAAATAACAGAGCCCGGCACCTCCGCTGGCATTTTTTTCCACGTCACTGTTTGATACGTCAATCTGTCAAGTAAAGACGTGTGTATGAACAACATACACGCCCACACGCGGGCGAGAACATTCCTCCATGAATTGTTAAGGAAGCGAACCCAGTCTGCCTTATTCATATGATTTTTGAACATTATTTCTTCTCTCTTTTTTTCCTCCTTCCTTGGAGTGATTCTAGGAATTATGTGCAAAATGAAAATACAAAGTATTAATTAAAACTTAAAGCGCACATTTCCCTCTGTTCTTTTGTGTCTTGCATTGGTGACACTGAAAGCTCCACTGGTTAGAATAGTGAGTCTAAAGCCAAATGTTTTTTGCAAGGCAGCGTAAAAGCTGCAGTAGTGGTATAAAGCCAATAGTCTTCAAAGCAATGTTCATGAATTTGCTGACCCGGGCAAACACTAAAGAATGCATGGTAAAAAAAATTACTTTTTTATGGACTGTTCATAGTACAGATGTAGAATGTTCTCTTCTCAATTAGAGGGAAAACAGAGCCAGAGTTAATTGCCCCTCTGATAACAGGAGCACTTGCGTAGCTCAGCCACCAAACAGGCCTCCTGGGGACATTAAACACAGAATCTTTAAATCGCTGCACCAGCTGACTCATTCTCATCACACTGATGACTTCATTTAACTAGATCAGTACGAGGTGCTTTGCTTCTCTTCTCCTTCTTTTTTTTTACCTCAGTCCAGGGGGTGATTACAAGCGGATCACAAGCTTCAGATCCATGACAGCACATCTGGGACCTGAGAGTTCATGATGGCACACACAGTTCAGAATCAGAACAGGGTATTCCTTTATAGATCGGAACAAGAAAACAGCAGGATCTTCGGCGTTTAATTCTATTGGTTTAAACGAGGAAACTGAAATTGTCCGATATAAAAAAAGCTCTACATTGCCGTGTCCGATTCGACGAGGCCAGTTCTTTACCACAGAAAGCTCTGAGCCTACCGACGCCAGCTTCCAGAAAACTGTGACTGGATCACGGGAGTCCGAGCCAGCCTCTTGAGCAAATGCCACTCTTTAATCACACCATAAAAGCTGAATCAAACAACCGGAGATTCATATTTGCCAGAGCAGCAAGTTATCTGACGGCAGCAGCAGAGCAGCAAGGACGCTCTGGCGAGGCCGCACAGCTTTCATCAACTAGAGTGGCTGTTAGGGAAGGACGGTAACGTCCACACCTCAAACGGCCCCAAGCCAAATGGACAAAGACAAATATTCATTATAACTCATACACATGCAGAGCTTTTCATCTTTCCCAAACGGTGAAATTGCAATTGCCTATAAGGGCTCAGTTGTTCAATCGATGTGCCCTGTGCAGTAATGCGTGAAGACAACTCGGGGCTCCCTGTTTGGTGAATCATGAACCAAGGAACAGATTTCTGTGTAGAGCCGGGGCACCGGTCGCCTTACCAACAAGAGACGGACATAACATGGTGTCCAAAAACAAATCTTCATGATTTAAACTTCTGAAAACTGCGTACACACACATAAAGTACTACACATCTTTATAAGCATTGCTTGATAAAACAAGAAATACAAGAAATACAGAGGAGCCTGGAGATTATTAGAGCTCTTGTGGTCACGTAATCTTAACGTAATCATCCTGTTATTCTGCAGCTTAAATTGTTCCATTCTATTTAAATGTTAAATGAATTGCTGTAAAAGTGTTAATTGACACCTGCACACATCAGCATTCATCCGGACTCTTTTAGCTCTGTGTTTGGTCTTTACCAACACCTCGAGGAAATGTCTGGGGCTTTTTTTCAGCTTCTGAACGCTGCACTTTCTGTCCGACTGTCTGCTGTTTGATATCTGCTGGGCAGGTCGTGAGTTTTTAGACCTTTTTTTGGCTTAAGACTGCTGCTGACCGTGTCTGGGGACTAGGCTGAATGGCACAAAGTGAAATGAAATAAAAGTTGCCGGCCATGAGACCAAACTGTTCTGCAAGGCGCTATAAGCTTGGTAGAACTGAGGGGATAAATCTCTGTGGATTCATTACCACAGGCAGCCCCCCATCACATTACACGTGATCATTTTATCCATTGTTAGCACAGAAATAGTTATTAGAGCAGCTGTAGCATGTGTTAAAAAACGAATGAATCTGGCCCATTTAACCACGGGTTTGTCACTTTCTTGTAAAGTTTTAATGTGAAAAATCGAAGTGGCATATGTTTATACAGCCAAAAGGACGAAAGCCAAAGCAAACAGATACTATTTTAATGAACCACTTTAGGAATTTAATGTCATTGCTCCTATCCCAGACACTTCGTCTGTCTGATATAGTATCCACCCTCTTATCAAATATTAATATCTGAGCCCAAACCAACACTCTGAGATGGTTTGGTTAAGCCTCCCCTCGTCTTCTTACCCTCACCGCTGCACTGGAATATCTGCATTAAAATATTCTCTTGTTAAACACATCAAAGACTTTCTTCGACCAAAGGTAGTAAAAGTTTCTGTTGGAGGAAAAACACCCAGCACTCTACATTTGATCTGCCGTTGTCTAATTTGTACCACACTGAACAACTTCCTTGACAGTTTCATTTTCTTTTTAATGATGGCGAACCCGTTCTGGGTATATGCTATTGCACTCTCTGTGTGAAGGTAACACTTACAGTAATTATCAAACCAAGTGCGACTTCTGCTCAGGCCTGCCAGCGATGACGACTTGAATTAATGACACATGAAAAGCAATATCGGCACCCTGGAAGTTCAAGGCCTGCAAGGGCACTCTCTGCTCGGCACATAATAAACATCCCATCATTGTGGTGAGCACTCTGCCTCCCACATCTAAAAAATATGACCAGAACTGTAAATCTGCTCAACTTTCCTCCCTCGGGTTCATCTGTGTCTGTAGGTCTTCCATTACCCTGCTGCGTCGCCGTGTCTCGGTGTCTCTCGGCCGCTGATAAAACAAGAGGCCCTCCGAGTACACAGAAGGGAAGTCCATAAAATGCAACAAGAGAATTCATCGGTTTAGTGATGGTAACAGATTTCGTTCAACTTTAAATTTGTGATATTCCCAACACAGGATAGCTATTCAAACATTGATACTTATTATACTTGAAAGCCTTTAAGCGCTCAGAGGAAATGGAAATACTATGATCTCTACAATTGCATGACAAGTGGTCAAACTCCAACTGAACGGCATCATGCCAGGTAGTACAATACAATGTAGATATGTAACAGACACTATGGCAAAAATTGTTTTCCGAGCCGCTATTTTCTATGGACAGAAATACACTTTGACCCTCAGCTCACTGACAAACTGAAAGTCGAACTGATCAAGACACTGTGTAATCACCAGAGACGTCCGTGTCAGTGTTGGCAAAAGTACGACTGCTCTCAGCGTTCAAGTTCATTTGGGTCAGGTTGGTAATGACTCCCTCCCACACGAGCCGGTTCAGGGAGAAGCCCGGCCGTGCTATACTGTAGATGTCATGCACAGGTAGCAGACAAGAGTGAGAGACGCACGGTCCAGTGCTCAGAGCTGTGAGTATTAATGACCACACTGTAATTGCAGCTCTCCCTGCATCACTTATTATGAATAAAATATGATGTGGAGTGTTATTCAGCTGAGGATCAGGCCATGTCATCAGTGTGCCATGCGAGTAGTAACAATGTATTACTGCTCCTATAGGACTGTTGTAGGGGGGAAAGAAAAAAGGAATGTGACTATGTTATTTTGATGACTGGTGGGGGGGGGGGGGGGGGGGGGGGGAACATACTGTAGGAAGGAACTCAAATCCCTTTGCAGTTCCATAAAATAAGCAGATGAGACACACACAGTTTCATTTACTTATAAAGTTGCATAATTAAAGCAAAGAAACATAATTAATAAAGAATGATCTCAGCCAAGCAGATAATTCCTGTAAAGTAATGCTATCCATCATTCAAAGTCTAAACTAGATTCAGCATTAATAGTAATATTGGAGACTTCGTAACGCACTCAACGGGACATTTCCGTCGCCCGCCCTGCACGCTACTGTACACATTTGAAGTGGCCCAGAACACAAATGCGCAATTAGTTTTGCATCTATGTCGCATCGGATTTATTCAACTCAATGACCGCCAATAAAGGATGTAATTAATAAAGTACATTAACAGCGTCGGACAAGAAATCAAGACAAAAACTCAAACTAAATCACTGCAGATCATCATTATAATGACAAATGATCAGAAAGTTATTTTCTGTCTTTTCCTGTGGTTTGCTTCCATCTTTTTTTATTCTTATACACTACAACCACATCTACACCTTCCTCTTGAAATGTAGAGGAGGCTGTGATCTAAATGTCCAAAATCTCAGCAGAGGACATTCTCTGTCGTTGCTTTATAGGCACATCTCTCTCTCTCTCTCTCTCTCTCTCTCTCTCTCTCTCTCTCATCAAAGCAGAGCATTGAAGAGTGTGTGTATTTTACTCGTGTTCTAGCTAAGGTCTCTTTGTACTTTTGAACTGAGCGTTCATTATGCATTGGCAACAAGAAAGTGGCTAATGATGATTTTATAATTGATTAAAAAAAAAAACTGCACCATCAGCATGTGCATACAATTACCACGGGGCCACAGTTAAAAGGGAAGGAACAGAGACGAACTGAGAAAGGGGGACAAAGTCACACTGTCCAATGAGGTGCCTACTCTGAAATGTATGTATATTAATTCAGTTGCTGTGAACATCGTCCGCGTCTCCGTGTGGATGTTTACGGTGCATACGAATCATGAATTGATGCACCTGCCAAATGAGAGGAAAATGGATGAGACAAGAAAGAAAAAAAAAAAAAAGACTGGAGCGTCTGAACAACAAACAACTATAAAGCAAATCAATTGTTAATTTGGTGTTGGCTGCTGCAGCTACGGGTTTTGAAGTCTCTCTCTTGTTTGTATTTTCAAACCAAACCTACATTTTTCGTACAAAAACATAGACAAGGATGATTTGCTTGTTTGTAATAACCAACTAGAAAATCAGAGGTATGCACTCTGCAAAGACTGCTGCACACCGCTCACTACTGTACATGTGTTACTGGGGTAAAACCTAAAAAGAAACACAGGATAGTTTAACATGAAAGTGCATGAAAATACACAATCATGTGCACATTTTGGAGAACACCTACATCCTGTGAATGTTAAGGATTGGTGAATCTGAGTGTGTCTGCAATTCTGCATAATGCTGTTTAATTTACTGTTGCTTCACCTAGTTCTATCACTTTTTGGGGGGTTTTATGATTACATTTGTATAATTGTTTACTACAATAACTTTTGATTGATTGATTTATCCAGCTTTTTCTATTAGGATGACGATGACTGGGAGTAATTAGCAGTATACGTGCTAAAAGCATTTCTATAAATATCATTTTAGCTGTTTGATTAATCATATTTTTCCTTATTTTCTTTGTAATTAATGACCTTGGCGATGCAAACTGTTGTGTACTGTTGTTGTTATAGGGAAAAATAGAGTTTTGAAAGAAATCAATTGAAGGACGAATAAAAAGAAAAGAAAAGGGAATTGGTTCTCTGCCTGAACGTTCACGAGCAATAGTGGACCTGAAAACTTAAACCTAAGGTTATTTAAGGTAAAAACAAGACTTGGATGCAGCAAAAATAAATATGAATCTCTGTAATGAATACAAATTCATGAGTAATGGGCTGCATGTCTCCGGACTGTGTTTGAGCTCATCAAAGATCTGCATAGCAAATGTTTCAATCCCAAGTGATTCATAGCTTTGTAACAGTGAGAAGATGAGGAGAAATGTTTACAAAATATAAATCAGTTCAACACTGATTCAAAACACTGACCGTTTAGAAACACCACATGTAGAAATGTTCAAAGCTAATCAAACTTTTGATCCACAAATCTTGTCTTGACAAGTTTCGACAGACCGTAATGTAAGAGATGCTGGCATTGTCGACAGAAGAGCAACGTTTTTACAACAAGAATGACGACCCTGTTAAAATCTATTCACTTGTATATCAACTGAACGTCCAGTTTTGAATGCTAATTATTCAAGATATTCAGACGAGCTGCGATTAATAATGAATTCCACGAAGAAGGGTGTGGAAAATGGGTAGCTCAAGTAGAATCAGCGGTTATTCATTTGTCTTCATCCTCTCTAGATTGTAAACTTAAGACAAACCAAGCTCAGGCTCTTAGAGTGACGTCGTGTGAAAGTCTGTCACTTCATCTGTTAAAGGTTTTCTCTCTTTGCTTCACGATTCTAATCTCTGCCCTTTTTTCTGATCGCCATTATTCCTCCATTATCTCCTGCCATACTCTACCCACCCACCAGATGTCAGACTTTCCTCCTGTTCCCAGATGATTGTCCCCGCCTTCCCACACACCTGTACTGTATATAAACCAGCCCTTCTTCCTATGGTTTGTCCCGTGCTCCTTCCGCTAGGTCTGATTTGGGTTTTTGATGAATGCATGAATGTTTTCGCGTTCTAGTCCAACGACCTCGCGGCTGCATGGAACATGGGTCTGAACCGTGTCTCTGATGAGTGATATAAGTTTTCATGTGGCTCTTTCCACCACTAATGACATGACGTCTGTAGAATAATATCTTCAACTTTTTTTTTTTTTAAATCATAAAACCAGAGTCTGAAAGAACTGTGAGATCAACACATTTACTCCTAAAGCCTATCATCTGCAGGGGACATTTAAAATTAATGTGGCTGCTATTCGTTCATATATAATGAACGCTTAGAAAGTCTAACAGCGGATTTATGCAAGGTGTATACTGTATTTTATCCTACACTAGAGACTTCAGGCTGTATGTTTGATAATCACACTTCCTCACCTCAGACCTGCAGCTGCAACAATAAAAACTGTGTTGCTGTTGTTCTTCTTTAATCTCGGAGACACATATTCTGACTGCACGAGGATGGAAACCGAAAGGTAAAGTACCGCAGTGAGGAACTTAATAAGCTCACTCTCTTCAATAGAAAGAAAATAGGAAGAAACATCAAATATTTTTTCTGATATCAACAATAACTAAAGGCAGCCCATACCTGCTGCACTTCTCCGCCGTCACTGACTGACATCACATACTCCAGAGGAAGCACACTGCAGGACACACACACACTGATGCGGGCTGACACTCCTGACCTTCCTGCTGCTGCGTGCCCTGCCCGGCTGAAAAGGCCATACAGTGCCACGCGGGCGGTGCCATCTCAGCCCACCTCGCCCCTGTGGCCTCTCGGTGCCGACTCAAGAGCTGGCAAGGTGAATGCCTGGGACTGCAGAAAGACAGCCGCTCAATCTGAGAGGCCCTCAACCATAGAACAAGGGCATGTCTTCTGAATTTGTCAGTGACAAATGATCGGTGTTCCCCGTTGCACCTTCAGGTGGAGTTAAGATGTTTATGTAGCAAGTGGATTATTTCGTTATCTTTTCAAATAATGTATTTCGCAGTGCAAGGGGCCTTCTTTCACTTTGACCTGATATCATTATTTTAATTAAGGGCATCGCCCATACACAAAATGATTATGGAGGTGGAATTTGCATAATGCTTTTAGTCATCTCACTTAGAAAATGCGCCGTGTGTGCAGTGGATGCTTTGTGAGGGGGTCTGACTTGTAGTGCGTCTGCCAACAGTCTTCGGTCGAGGCAGAATAATCTCAGAATAGATGCTGCGGGAGCCCACAAAAGAACAAGGGGTGAGAGGATGGTAAGTGCAGAATAGATGCTGCAGCTGTGAAATGAAGAGCTGTCACATCCAGTGAGCACTTTCCAGAGTAAAGGAAACACTTGGCACAGCAGAAATAAATCATGTGCCCTTGTACTTCTGTGTATGATTGTGTAATTTCAGAGCAGAGGGAAATTGTTCAAAAAAAAATCCAGCGTGTGACTGGCAAAAACATTTTGTTTACTCGTGAAAGTATCTTTTGAGGATACATAACTGACTCATGCCAGGATAGTGGACAGGTATAAAGTGTAATGCGATTAAAAGTCAGTGACTCAAGAAACACTTACTTCTTTGAAAAACACATAGATCCACTCACACATACAAGTATTGCTGATATAACGCACCCTCTTTAGTAATCATACTGCATCACCGTTGTTTCATGCAATTGAAAATATATTTCCAACTGCAAGTACAGTAATTACATCTGGAAAAAAAAATAGGGCTAATGCTTTTCGGATTAAGTGGGTCTGCTTTCGCTTTTTCCTCTCAGACCACTTCACCGTCTTGGAATAATTTCAAACTCCTGAGATGATACGGCATCAAACGGAGAGACTTTGTGTGGTGCAGCAGCAGTAGTGAACTGATTCTGTAAACCAGCGATATTTTTTCGTCTGGCAATGTTCAGTAGGTGTATATAGAGCTTTGATCCAGTGGAAATTAACATCTCTACGGGGACCCAGAACATTTGAACTGTGCTCTGCACAAACGACACCATTTTTTTTCTGTGAAGAGGCTGATGTGACCACAGAGGACCAGCACAGGCGATTTGTATAGAGGGGTAAAGCAAAGTGAAAGATTATGTTGAATGCCATTTTAGTCATTCATTACATTACATTACATTCTGCACAGTGTCACACACAAACATCTGCATACACACCCTCCTACCACTAAATGTGAACCAACGAATCGCCGGGCTTGCAAATTGTGCCTCTTCACAATAGGTGTTGTTTGGTGTTCATTGTGAAATCTCCCCGTCACTATAGGGTCATTCATTACCTTGGAGATTACGAACATGGTGACAGAAAACTGTGGCCCCCAACTTCACGACATCAACGACATAATATATCTCTACAGGGATGAGATGGTGGTTGGCGCCCAGCCCCTCACATTAAGGTTCAAGAGAGGAGGAGTCTGGAACAATTAGAGGAAAAAGTTTCATGTGGGGATGCATCCAGGGGCCCCAGTGGTTTTAAGGGGGGGCACAGAGCAAAACATGTCTCCTTGACCCCAATGCTCTGTGACCCTAGTGACCCGGGGACCACAGAGTGAGGATTCACACACACACACACACACACACACGCACGCACGCGGCACTTGTGCAGTACCTTCTGTTCCTCTCGGCCTCCTTCTTGTCCATGATGACGGGCACGCAGTTGGTGAGCTCGGTCCAGTCGGCGTGCAGCCCGCAGCTCCAGCCCGTGGAGAAGCGCGAGAAGAGCCAGGACTCGTCCCTGCCCGGCCGGTGGCACGTGCACTTCTTCTGGCCGGGCTTGCAGTCGCACGGCTGCTCCAGGCGAATATTCCTCACCAGGTGCCGGCCGAAGGTGGTGCCGCCGGTCTTCTGGATGTGCAGGAACACGATCACGTCGGAGCCCTTGATGTTGAACTCCACGTGCCGGTCGAGGTCCCGCTCGGTGAAGTTGAACTTGGAGGGCGCCTTCGCGGGCCCGTCGTCCTCCAGGTCTTGGTCCCGGTAGAAGTCGTCGTTGTCCTGGTACGGGCCGGACAGCAGACTCGCCCCGTCGAACTGCTCCCCGGCCTTGAAGGGGCACGAATTGCTGCCGGCGGGACAGATGTACTGGTAACCTATCATGACAAACAGCACGGCCAGGATGGGAACCAGGACGAGCTTGCTGGATCTCTCATCCATCATATCAAGAGGAGTGTCTTCATTCCATTACTGTGAATAACAAGTGGCAGCCCGTGGGTTCTGCGGGGATCAATACTCCTCCATGCCTCGAGTCAGATTAAAGGTGCATCTTATTCAGCTGCCTCATGTTGACCAGATCTATAACACAATCCAAAACGCACACGTACACGAATCTGGACAAAAAAAAGGGGACGCGTCCACCTGTTTTGGTCTCTGCAAGATCGCACGCCGCCTGGAAAGGGGACATTCATGCCATCACATTTGTTTGCCTGTCCAACTTCTGGAGCCGGTGTGGAGCTGCGTCCGCGCCGGCGACTCCCATGCTGCCGCGGTGTCAAGTGGAAATTGAGCCAAATCGAGGAAGAGTTTTGTTGCGAAGTTCTTTTGGTGCGGGGTCTAGGTCGCAGTGTGATTCGCTTTCGGTGGCAGACTCATTTCAGCAGGAAAAGGCTCGCACGGCACGGCACGGATCGTCCGGCAGCAGCAGCAGCAGCATCAGCATCCTCCGCTGGCTGAGGCGTCTGTGTGACTGTGCTGAGGCAGAGCTTGGAGAGGATGCTGCTGCATCCGATCCGACAAATAGGCTATGCGTTATGCTGCCGTTGTGGTTGGGCATCAAAAGCCCCCCCAACACACACCCCATCCCGTCTATCCCATAATCTTGTTCAACATAGTGCAAAAGCCAGAAGCCCAAAACTGACACTGAACTGAGACAAAGCACAGATTTAACCACTTATAAATACCAAATACCAAATCTGCTGCTGGAACTTTTTTTTTTTTTTTTAAGGAGTATTCATCCCAGTGTGACCTTTGATGATTAAAGAGATATCACTATACCCAACTGCCTGGTGGCAACGGTTACCAGTTTTACAAAGAGTAAAGCCAATTTAATTGTTCATGATATCTGCTCAAAGGGCAGTGCTGTTATAGGGAAAACCAATTAAAAGTGAAGCAGCTCTGCAGAAGTTATCGCATCTACTGCAACCACAGACAACTGTATCTTTCCATCTATCTATCTATCTATTGGAATTCATTTACTGTAATGATGTGAAATTTAGTAATTAGTATTCCATTAACGCTGCTATCCATGGACTTAATAAAGCAGCATACTGCAAATCCAGCATTATGGGTTCATTAGTGTTTTAAATGTCACTATAGTGGCCAACTGGCAAAAATATGAAATGGACGACTGGCTTTGACAAACCTTGAACCTTTACAGTAATAACAAAAAATTGGGATTAAAGGAACACTCCACCCATTTTTACTAACAAGGATCTGTTCACTGGTCAAGGGAAGTATAGGCCGATACAACTCAGCCTGTGGAAACAGCAATGCTGTGAGGCTCTGCAAGGAGCTTCACAAAGTCTGCAGAAAGTTACCCTGGTGGTGCCATCAAGCATTATTTAAAACTGCAGCTTGCTTGCAATCCCAAAGTGAAGATTTATCAGGCAGGAAGGGACTGATTAAAGATGGTGTGGCATGGAAAACTGTAGGATATCTCTGTCTCTTCTGCATTGATTTAGTTGATTTAGATAGTGTTGATTAAAAAATTCCCAACTTTATGGAAGTCACACAAATCACAAAATTTGCTTCAAGAAACTTTTCAATCTGTGCAGAATATGACATTTGAATAAGGAAAAACTCCCCCATGAAAAGATGGACGGAACCCCGCTTACAAGGCGAACAGATGTGCAATACTTATTGTGCAGACACGTAAAATTACAGAGACAAGCAGAGAAATATTCTGGCAACTAACTAATATTGATACACAAATAGATTCAAATACACGTAGATTAATCTATAATGATGATAATAATACTAACAAAGAAAGCATATGGATCAGGCAGCACTGAAATTCCTCTCGCTGCATGAAAATAATTAAATAATTTCACTGAAGCAACTGTGGTATTTGGTACCACTATACTTTTACCTTCTTTTTATGTATATAAGATATTCTTTTGATAAAGCATACACAAATATTGTCATTGTCTCAATTGGTCTCATTGCTGTTTTGTGACCACAGCTTTTACATTCTACATTCTACATTTTACTGGTACAATTGCATTTCTGAAGGAATTCTGGACATCAAACATTTTACCAACCAACAAAACGCCGCAGTCCAACAATTTGCAATAACCATAATTTTTTTTAAAATTGGAAAACATATCCTTGTATTGCAGATAAATGATCTGTGTGGACTAAACTTATTTTGATACTGATGTCCAGGTGTTTTGTGTCCAGCTGCATGTGAAAGCTGCCACCTCACCGACACCACGCGCTCGTCTGTTTGGTGCTTTGAGCCAGACGCTGCTAACTGAGCGTCAGCGTCCGCCTCTGTAGCTGTCCGCCGCCGTGCCTGATCAAATTACCACTTTGCCATCAGGTGTTATTCATTCCCACAACCATTCACAGTCACTCTGTCCCTGGCAACAGTACGAAAGTGTGCCCGAGAAGAAAATACGCCTGGCGTTTTTTTTCCTCCATTTTGATTTTGTGTCAGACGAGGGTGACGGCCAGCGAGAGCCACCCCGATATGCCGGCAGCTTGCTAGCTAGCTGTACGTGTTGACCGGTTAGCTGCCCAAAATACCGACCTGCAGCCCTGGCTTTGAAGAAGCTAGCATCAGTGAAGGGTGAGGGATAAATCATTGGAAACTTACAAACCAACAGCTAGACACTACTAATTACACTTGTCATTTGTAGCGAGCGATGTGTGTGTGTGTCGGTCACGTGTTCACTTGCGGATGAAGTTAACTTTATTTTGAACGGTAACTCACGTAAAGTACCGTTAGGTCTTATCAAACAATTCGACGTGGTTTTTCCTCCTAAAGCTTCTTTAGCAACGGTTAACTTTTCTATGTTTTATATATACAGTATATGTATATATATATATATATGTCAATGAGCACGAGTGTTATGAGTGTGTATGAGTTGATAACTTACAGTAACTACGTGGCATTGACTGGCAGCTGAGGAACTGTGCTCACCCCGGGGCTTTCTTCTCTCTGTAGGTCCATGACACGTCGCGCCGGAAATAATGAGACTGACTTTTATTGTGCTGCTGCTGCTGCTGCTGAACATCCATCAGGTCACATCGGCACCCAAAGGAGTCACTGCCAGTCTAGAAGCCAAATGGAGCATGACGCCTTTCCTCCTGGAGACAAGGTACTGGACTTACCTTTAACTAATCTGCTATACTGTACATGGCTTCATGAGGAGGTTGGGGATGGTGGTGGAGGTGATGTGGGGGCGTTGGTGATGATGGTGGTGGTGGTGGTGGTGGTGGTGGTGATGTTGGGGACGTTGGTGGTGGTGGTGGTGGTGGTGATGTTGGGGACGGTGGTGATGGTGGTGGTGGTGATGTTGGGGACGTTGGGGGTGATGGTGGTGGTGGTGGTGGTGGTGGTGGTGATGTTGGGGACGTTGGTGGTGGTGGTGGTGGTGGTGATGTTGGGGACGGTGGTGATGGTGGTGGTGGTGATGTTGGGGACGTTGGGGGTGATGGTGGTGGTGGTGATGTTGGGGACGTTGGGGGTGATGGTGGTGGTGGTGATGTTGGGGGCGGTGGGGATGGTGGGGGTGGTGGTGGTGGTCATGTTGGGGACGTTGGTGGTGGTGGTGATGGTGGTCGTGGTGATGTTGGGGGCGGTGGGGATGGTGATGGTGGTGATGTTGGGGACGTTGATGATGGTGGTGATGATGGTGGTGGTGATTGTGATGGTGATGGTGGCGGTGGTGGTGGTGATGGTGATGGTGGTGGTGGTGATTGTGATGGTGGTGATTGTGATGATGGTGGTGATGGTGATTGTGGTGGTGGTGGTGATGGTGGTGATGGTGATTGATGGTGGGGATGGTGGTGGTGGTCTGTAAGGTATGTGTGGTGCCTTACAGCGGACATTATGGAGCCAAGACTGGAGACAAGTTGGGCACAAACATTACTGGAAAATCTTATATGATTATGTTGTTGGACAGTCCAAAAACCTTACTTGCATTCATACTGTGGTTTCTTACTAATGCTGACTAATACCCTAATTTCCTCAATTACAGCGAATTTGTCGGAGAAGATGGGAATGAGAAATTCTGGCAGTTTGTTGACACTGTGAAAGAGCTCACCGTATACAAGCAAGGAGGTATGTTGTATGAAACCGAGTATTCAATCGTATGATAACAGAATATTAATAATTTTGCTTCATTTCTAAAAAAAAGCCTCACTCTTACAAATGCCAATGTGTCTTACAGAGTCTGTGCGCTCATATTATAACTTGATAATAAAGAAGGCTGGCCAGTTCCTCACAGATCTTCAAGTTCATCTTCTCAAATTTGCTCTGGCCCTACGCTCCTACTCACCAGCTGTTCATGCGTCCCAGCAGGTATGTTGTGATGAAAATAGTATGAATTTGAACATTAAAACTATCTTCTCTAAAGCAACCAGGGACTACAGGAGAGTGATTGTCCATTTCTTGTTAGGGGTAATTACACTGTCTCAACCCAGGGTGCTCTGCAGGCCTTGCCTAAAGTTTTTTCTCATCCACTTTAGTGCAAAGCTAATGACAATAATTATTCTCAGACCAGTGTGTTGAATACTCCACATCGATAACTCATTTTCTCACAACGGTGCTTGAGTTTCTCTCAGAATTTGTAAGGATTATTATCTGTAATTGATTCAGTGAAGAGCAGAGTCTATTGGTTTCGTTTGCATTTCCTTCAGATGCATTTATCAGCATGCTCATTGTGCAAAACCTTTTATGATAATAGTATGTCTAAATGTTAGTTAGATAGATTTTTTTCAAATCTGGCCATGTCATAATGTTAAGTCAAAAGCTGAATCTAACATTTTTTATTCAGCCTATCTCACACTGTCACAAGTAGCTTAAGGGTTCTTATACTCGTTTATACTGCAGTTTTAAGTAACACAATGTGTGAATTGATTTCAGAGAGACATCGTGCTCATGCCAGAGAAAGGAGTGTAAAAGACATTATGATTTGATAGAAGGGAAAGCGAACAGAGAATAGATTCTTCATTTGAGTCGATAACATCAGGAGCCCAAAGATTTTTCCTACAGTTAACAAATGAGATGTTACAATCTGTGATCAGAAAGGAAGGACTGTTGTTATTGAAAGTGTAATTGTGGAGTTAATCTTAATTTCTATATAATACACGAAAGGTGCATGCTGAGAAACCCGTTAAGATTTCTATATGACTCATTTTGGCTCTTGACTAAATATGATTCTAATATTTAGTGGGTTCATGCAGTTTCAGTGCACTCCATATCCCCAATTCATTTAACTTTTGATTGTCCTGGTTTTCTGCAATGATAAGGACTCGTTTAATTTTTTTGACAGTGATGCACTGTGATGATGAATTTCTCTCATTTTGAAATGTGTTAAATATTTGAGTGAGTAATGGCCTTTTGCGGGTGAAATGAAGTGTTGTGCCACACAACGTAAATCTGTGCGATGATTGCTGGAGAGTACTGAGAATAAATCAGTTTTCGGATTTAACTGATTCATTTTGGCCCATGTTAAAGAGTGGGAGGGGTGGGTGCTGGACTTTGTAATTAAAGACTTGCCGTGATGTATTTGTCTTTTATCCAAACTGAATCAAGTCGCTGTGATCACATGCATTTTAATGTGTGTAGCCGTCTTGAGAACAAAACGCCAAATCCTGGCATTATTAGCTGCATGATGTAGCCAGTGTGTTGGAGAACATTTCTCTCCCTCCCTTAACAGATAGCCAGTGATGAGCCTCCGCCTGAGGCTTGCCCTGCCTTTGTCTCCATCCATGGTCAACATAGCTGCAGCACCAAGGACATCAAAAAGCTCCTGAAGGCAGCTGCAGGCAGGTAACATGGAACGGTACTGTCTTCCTTTTGTGGAGAACCTGATTCTGTAGTGCAAAACAAGATAATAACTGTACATAGTTGTTTGAATTTTTTATGCTCTGATGCTTTCTCTGGCCTGCAATGAATTTTTAAAAAAAGGGTTTATGATACAAATTTTGTTATTTCTGTTTGCAGGCCAAAACCCTATTTATACAAGAATGATCACACATATCCAGGAGTCAATAACACAGATGTGCCAGTTGTGATCCTCTATGCTGAGATTGGAACCAGAAAGTTCACCTCTTTTCATAAGGTGCTCTCCGAGAAAGCTCAAGAGGGCAAACTTACATATGTGCTGCGGCATTTTGTAGCGGTGAGTAGCATTACACTGACCGACTTCTATAAATGTAACTTTTGCTCATATTTTTAGATTTTCACACATATGGGCTCTGAAGGATATCGCGTGTGATATTTTTCTCATTATCAAAATGCCAATGAAAAAAATCAAAAACAACAATATATTTACCCCACTGAAGAGTAAAGCCCAATAAAGCATACAGTATATATATCTTTGTAATAGAAATCCATTGTTTCGCCTTTACATTGACCATGGTTTTTGGAACCTCAGACCTCCGGGTTGTATACGGCCCACAAGACAGAAATGAATGCTCTTCATGGTGTCCAGCAAGCAGCTTTCACAAGATCATATTCCAACAGAGACAATGTTATGTAGGCAAGTTTTGTGGTGAGTGAGCTAACAGCTAAGAAGCTGAATCCTCAATGAAAAGGAGAATTTCTGAAGGGGTTGTAGAGAAAAGTTGGTGTCCTATGACAGAGATATGTTGCAAGGCATTTTTTTCAGTGTGACCCATTCTGCTTCAAATGTTTGTCAATGAAAACTGCATATCTGTTTTTTTGTAGCTTAAGCACATTAGCAACGAGTGTGACTTAATCAGCCGAACCCCTATGGCCCATTTTCACCATATTGTGTATATAGGTATAGTTAACATCCCCTCTTGTTAGTAATGTACATGTAAATAAAACTTGACACTGTTTTCATGTAATTAACTCTACTTCTCACCGCTGCAGGATCCTAAACCTCATAAGATGCTTTTATCTGGCTATAGTGTTGAGTTGGCTATCAAAAGCACAGAATACAAAGCTGTGGATGACACCAAAGTAAAAGGTCAGTTGTTGACTCATCAAACGTGTGCTGGACCTCACTCTGTCCAAGGCAATTCAACTTCAATCTTTTTTGCTTTATAGATCCAAAGACAGTTTTAAATACAGAGGATGATGATAACGACGTACAAGGATTCCATTTTGGAACATTAAAGTAAGTAGCTTAACCTTAACATGATAATCGCCATTATGATTTATTAATACCTCTTGTATTTTATGTTAATGCTTTTGTGTATCCCGTCCTTTGCAATACATCATTAAGAGATTTTAAAAAAATCCTTAGCCTTGAAACATACCCTTTTCTTTTACCCCTTTTAAGGAAATTTCATCCTGAACTGCAGGAGAAACTCGTTGAGCTTCGCAAATATCTTCTGGACAGCACCAACGTTATGGCCCCTCTCAAAGTGTGGGAAATGCAAGGTATCAGTCTTTTCAGATGTCCAGTGATTTTAAGAAAAATCAGTCAATCAATATAGTTGGAAAGAATAATGACGATGTGGTGTCATAGTACATTTAATATATTCTCCTATGGTTGCCTTGTAAAGATTTATGTTGTCTTAAGATAACGGCCTTCGTGTGTATATATATGTACATATATATATATGTGTGTGTTTGATATCCACAGATCTAAGTTTCCAAGCAGCTGCCACAATCATGTCCGTGCCAAAGTTTGATGCTTTGAAGCTCATGCGAGACCTCAGTCAGAATTTTCCAAGCAAAGCCAGGTAAGCAAATTCATCTTCCCTCTATCTGGCTGAGTGGCTACCGCATTTGGTACCATTTCAAAATCCTTTTTTTCTTTCTTTGTTAAAATGTGTGAATCCATCCACAACAAATGCTGTTATTTTATTGCACATGAAATGTGCTTTTCAAAACCCAAGTGTTAGAGCATTATTACTTTTCCCTGTGACACCCATTACCTCCACAATAAATACATCCGTGGAACAGATATCTAATCTGCTTTTTTGATGCTTGCTTATTTTGGCTCGGGCAGCTTGTAATAACACCAAAAAGCGCTGAGTAAGAGTTGGGTGTGTACAGGGAAGCCCAGAGGTTGTTGGAGATTAAAACTGGCATTTTACAGCCGGCTGGGGATATGGTAAAAGCTGATGGTGACTGGACATGTTTTACTGTTCCCACAGATCACTGACAAGAGTGGCCGTAAAGCAGGAAATGAGAAAAGAAATTGAGGAGAACCAAAAGGTACGATATCATAAGCTGCAATCCCACATGTTAGTGCAGGAGGCTTTCTTTGATAACATCCTTAGCCACTGCACAAGTTTTATTTTAGAGAATGGATTTTTAATCTGTATCTGAAATAAGTTCCCTAACAACATCAAAGGCAACACATTATTCTTGCTTTTCTCTTCCTCTCTGCACCCTTTGTCTTTTCTGCTTACTGCTGTGGTCTCTGCACATTCTTTCTTGTTGAAAGATCAGACATTAAAGGTAGAATCACTCATTATGGGATTCTGGCTTTTGAATAACACTTTGAACTTGTTCTTTCAGCATCTCAGTGAGACCATTGGTGTTCACCCGGGAGATGGGGAGCTCTTCATCAATGGACTGCACATTGATCTGGACTTTCACAACGCTTTCAGGTAGGAACTCAGCAAGAGGGGCCAGTCGTCTGCCTGTTCTCTCCCCAGAAAGCCTCAGACCTTCATCAGCTCAGTAATCCTTTTACAGCAAGATCAGAGGTGGCTGCATTTCAAAGCAACTTGCACACAGCTAATATTTGTATAGAAAATAACCTGTGATTTTAATTTTATAGCATTTTGGACATCCTCAGAGGTGAGGCCAGGGTCTTGGAGGGGCTTCATAACCTAGGCATAAAAGGAGAACATCAGGGCAAGCTGTTGCGATTACCTGTGAATGCTGTGGATAACAGCTATGCCTTAGATATCAGACATCAAGCTATTATGGTGAGTCCAGACAAATTATTCACGTGGCCCACATCAACACAGCAGGTGTTTTTTCTTCTTTTTGTACTTGCACCAGGGTGTGAATTAGTGGATCAGTCATTAGGCTGTCTGGCAGTCTCGAGCCTGCCAGAAACCGCAATTATTTACTTGGGAATTTTTCAAATTAAAAACTTCCAAGGTATGGTAAAAATGCCAGAGAGATGAAGATATCAAGCCTCTCCCGATTTAACCAAAAATGTAATTTTAACTTGCATTCTTCTTCTAGAGACTATGTACCATTTAAAATATGTAGAATATGAGAGAGAGAATGAAGGACAACTTATGGTGGTAAACAGTAGCAAATATATATATGACTGACATCCTCTGGTCCACTACTGTGTCGTCTTGGAAGCAAAAATAGTCTGTGTTTCCCATGCATTGATTTATCTGAGGTGGCCTGCCACAAATTAACATATCAACAGCCACATATTGATTTTATTTTTTTTAGCCAATTTCAAATCCTATTTCATTGAAGACCTCTTGAACATCATTAATTTCTATTTTACTTTCCAGTGGATAAATGACATAGAGAATGACCCGATGTACCGCAGCTGGCCAACAGGTGTGCAGGAGCTGCTCAGAGCTACCTTTCCCGGCGTCATCCGGCAGATCAGACGCAATTTCTTCAACTTGGTGAGTTGACAGCAGGAGGTACTGGAATAGAGGACAGTCGGGTTCGTAGTGCAGTTGTTACATTGACTCAACAGAAAACTTTGAAGCTCTTTAGTCTGATGTCTCAGACTCTTTTTGAAATACTCCATTAAATACTTTTTTGTCAAGTTGAGGGGTGTTTACTATCACAGCATTAAGTCGGCACAGACATAATATACATGCAGACACAAATATGCATTCAGAGTACATTTTGTATACTTGAGATTGGTTTTGATCGTCAAAGTAGTCTGAGGCAGGGTGTACTGTTCTGTCTATTTTCTGATTATACCTTTGTTGCTAGGTGCTTTTCCTAGATCCAGTACAAGAAGAAAGTGTTGAGCTGGTTAAACTAGCAGAGCTTTTCTACAAGCACAAGATCCCCCTGAGGTCGGTACTGTTATTTTCTCACAACTCCACAACTGCTTATGTTATCCACTCTTGGTATTTATAATCTTTACCAGGTTGTGATTCTAATTTCACCTACAAATTGAATACTTGTTTTTGTCCCCTTTGTTACAGAATTGGATTTGTGTTTGTTGTCGACACCAAGGACGAGATTGATGGCTTCTCAGATGCAGGGGTTGGATTTTACAGACTGCTGAATTACATTGCAGACGAGTATGATTTATCCCAGGCTCTGATGTCAATGGTCTCAGTAAGTATATCACGTATACGAGCACTTGTTGAAGAATAACTTAAGCTCTTCTTCTCATATGAACTCCGGAGAATCAGATCTGGATATTGTATTTTTCAGGTTTCACGCTAGTTACAATTTTAAAACGTTATCAACACGTCAGCTGTTTTTTGTGCCTTGTGTTATCACATTATTGCAATAGATGAGCCGGTGGGGTTTTGCTTCAGGTTACAGCTTTTCAAACGGAGCTGTTAAATGGTCCAATCTGATTTGACTTGCCACTCTCTTGCAGATGTACAACAAAGTAGGAGTTGGGGAATCGCTCTCTGTTGATACACTCTCTACTTACCTGAAGATGAAATTCCCTAAAGCCAATGCTGAAAGGATTCTCGGAGTAGAATCCGAGTATGATTACAATAGAAAGGTTAGGAAATTACATTGTTCTGTCTTTTGCCTCTTTTTTCAATAGAATTAAGGATCATTACTTAATAATTGATCAAATGGTAGCAGCCCAGGATTTACTCAATGTTTTGTTTGCTTCAGGACGGTTCCCTCTTCTACAAAAAGAGTGGCCTGGGCGCCCTGCCTCTGGCATTGTTTAATGGAGTACCCCTGAGCCCAGATGAGATGGATCCAGATGAGCTGGAGACCATCATTCTGCAGCGCATAATGGACACCACCAATGCTTTCCAGAGAGCTGTCTATATGGTAAGACACATCTGTATGGAAAGAGAGACACTTCATTTTCACACACAGAGTTTATTTTGGTACTATTAAGACACTCTAATAGATTAATACTAGAGCCTGAAGGATATTGATTTGTCGGGCCGATACCGTTATCGGCATTTGGGAGTAAAATATATTTCGGTCGATATATGCATATTAAAAATAAATTTGGCAATGATTCCTAAGACGTGTTTATCAAACCCTTATGAAAATAAATGTTATTTAGCTCATAATATTGCATACAGGTCATATTTCCCCTTGTAGCCTGGGATTACTGATGTGGATTAGAAAGTAGTCAACGCTTACGGAAGTAATGAACGTCAACGCTCTTTGATAAGTGAAGTATCCACGGTACAATACATGGCACTCTACTTTGGAGTATAAAATGTAGATTGGGATGAAATTTTAATGATCTCTGCGTGAACACTGGTTATTGAAGCAGCTGAGTATATAATATAGGCTGAGCTAATACTGTGTGTGGTAATGTGGTAAATAATTAAAAGCATGATAAGTAATTGATCAATAGCCAACTTGCTTTTTGCTAGATAGCAGCAGAGTTTGTAGTTGTGCAATCCTCCCCAGCCCACCACATCATTGTAATTGTGGACACGTTTACTGTTCAGATGCACGGCATACACAAGAACAAATTCGTCCCTATGGATTGATGTTCACGAGACGTAACCCTCATCATTTTTGTCCTTTGCCTACAGGGTCAGTTAAACGAGGGCTCAGATGTGGTGGACTATCTGATGGATCAGGCCAACGTGGTTCCCAGGATGAACCCTCTTGTTCTAAACACTGACCGCAAGTACCTCGACTTCACTTCCAAACCAGGTGACCTGTGCTCCTTGTCGAGCTCCATCCGATGCTGACTCACCGTTTGACTCTCAGGTTTTGACTTTTTTTCCCCTTCTTGCTTTGCAGTTGTAAATGATTGGGAAGACACGACTATGTTTTCATTTTTGGATGCCAGAGACAAGACAGCTGTGGTGGCTAAGAGAATGAAGTACTTCACAAATTATGGTGAGCCATTACTTGTAATTTCATGACTCGCTTTCCCAATAATAACAATTTCAGATGAGTGCACACCATGCCATTTGCAGTTACATGTACACATGACTAGCAACAGTACAAATAACTTATTCAAGCATTTGCATCTTGTCCTCTTGAGTGGAACAGCTTTGTACATTTGGTTGTTGAAATGAATTAAAGAGGAAAACAAATCCTACATTGCTCGACTGATCTACGAAAGTGTGAAAGTGACCTTTGCTAAGGCAGACACAGGCTGTGCCTTCAACAAGGTATTTGCTGGGTCTGCTCACTGGTTTTCAGCCAGCAGTCTAAATGGTCATAAGAGCTGCATTTTACAGCTCAGACCCAGAGTTTGAGGCTGAGGTGGCTGATTGCTATCCCGCCTCCGTGGACTAGCTGACCGGGTGCAACTCTGAGTGACTGTTTAAATGAAGGGGAGCATAACTTCGACCGATGGCACAGTTCTCCTCTAATATACTTATCCCTCAGCCAGATGTCACATTCTCTTTTCCCTCTCACACTCAAACTGAAAATTCACAGAAAACGGCTTTGCCTCATTTTCCTTCTTACTTTCATCTGATTGTTAGTGAGTAACCAGGGTGAAGACTCTTTTAAAGCTGGCTGAAATCAGAGAATTTTGCCCTTCCCCCCCAACAAAACGACTTCAACTGATTAATAGCCTATCAAAACAGTTGGAGATTAATTAAGTAGTCGATTACTAATCGGTTCATTGTTGCAGCTCTAATAGGATGCTCAGATTAAATGCAGTGTGATATGTTCTGTGTACTACAGAGTTTTTTGCTCTTCTATCTTAGATGAGAATGGGATGAGCACTGTGACCATATGGATAGCTGGGGATTTAGAGACGGTCTCAGGAAGAAATCTGTTGCTCAATGCTCTGAAACACATGGTGAGTATCGTCACACTGTCCTCTCGTGACTTGGTTTGTGTAATCTTGACAAGCTTTAAGTTTGTGGAAGGATTGAGTGCTGACTGCCTGTCTCTCTTTCACACAAATCTTGCACTTGGTGTCCTAACAGCTACAAAATGTGTCCACTGTGAATAATATATTGATTATAAGAACAGATCCCTTTTTTTTCCTCCTGTGTGCTTTCTCAGAAGTCATCACTATTGATACCTTTAAAATTAAATATCTGTTAAGAAGATAAAGATGATTTAAATGTGATACATTAAGCAAGAAAAAAAGAGGAGAAACCGGTTAGTGTTACCGTTAAGCACTCAACACTTTTCCCTCACTGGGCCCTTCCTCCGTCACACAGTTTCTGGAAATATGTGAATGTGTGATTTGTGTGTGAATTATATCACTGCTGTTTCTGTTTGTGTGTGTGCGAGCAGAAGGCCAGCCCCGGAGTGCGTGTGGGGGTGATGGATAACCCCGGAGGAAAGCCCAGAGAAGATAACACTGTGCTGTACAGGGCTATCTGGGCCTCTTTCCTCACCCAGAAGAATAAGGCTACAGTAGAGTTTGTGCAAAAACTCCTGAGAGAGGAAAGCAGCCAGCTCCTCCAGCAGGGGACCAAGATGAAGGACTTACTGATGCAGGTAAAGGACGGATTAAGAAATGTAGTTCTGTGACTTCAGAAATCATCAGATTCCAAACATTGCATTTGCATTTATTTATTTATGTTTAAATAACAAACTGCACCCGTTTCAATGTGTATGTATGTAATCACCTGAAAGTGCTGTAGAACTGTGTCCCCTGAGATTTGGGCACAGCTTGGCAAATATTGATTTGCAGAAGATATTATGATACGAGATTATATGAATTATCGTCACATAAAGTAAATTTGTGCAGGTGCGGAATATCTCTGCAAAATTGCCGAAGTGTGTCCACATTAGGATTAAACAGAAATTGTCTGATAGCTATTAATTAAAATGTATTATCTGCTGAAAGCATTTGAGCTGAGGTGGCAAAATCCTTGTTTCTTGTTTCCTCTGACATGACAGGAATTTGTCAGAAGATCCATGCGGTGCAAAGTAGGCATAGAATCAATGCAATAGTGCACAAATTACATCAAATCAGCAAGTGAGATGCTGCCACGCCTTGTAAAATAATAATACATATACTTTCACAGTAAATATAATCTAGATTGTGTTATTGATACATAATGTGGTATGATTACTTGCTGAAAATCCAGTTGATAAACAATTTAGACATAAAATATCAATTGGAAATTTCTGTTTTAGGCTACACAACTGGTCAACATTTTTGGAACTCCATTTATTGACACCTGAAATACACATAGTGTAATGGCTCAGTGTATAATAGATAATGAAGTTAAGAGAAAAGGAATCACACAGTCTAAACCCTAAATATATTAGACAAAACACCATCACTCTTCTTTTTTCCACATTTGAAATGAAATATCCTTGGAAAATTCCTCACAACACTGTTGCAGAAGTTCCCACAAATGTGTTGCACTCAGTTTGCTTTGCTTTCACCCTCCGTCTAGTTTCCACCAAACCAGCTCGGTGGGGTTTAAAAGTCTGCAGACTGTGCTGGTCTTCCATCATTTGAAGCCACCGACTGCTTCTTTTCTTCTAATGGTTGGGGTCATTATCTTGCTGTAGGATGAACCCCTTAACAAGCAGTCTGTCTTCTCTCCTTACTTTTCACTCACCATTCTGGCAGCTGTATACAACACTACTTCCTGTAGTGTAGTATTGTCCTAATAATGCATCAGAGGGTGTTACAATACAGTTTGTTCCAACACTGCTTTTGTACCTACAGAACAAGCTGAGGCACCAGTAGGATTTTTTTTTTACATCAAGGCTTCATGCACTTCCATTCTTTCAGGAATGTTGTGTGTTTTTATGAAATTTACATCAATTCTTTTACTTTTGGGTGACCTTTTTTCTCTCTTCGGTTATTTACCGCTTATCTTTGTACCATTTAAGTTCTTTCATTGGACTCTGAACTGATTAAATTTCCATAAAAAAAATTGAAAAATAGCAGCGTTCTCAAACTTTGGACCAGTAGTGTATAAAGTCCCTGACAAATAAAGTACTCCATCTTTTTGATGCAGAATCCTATAAATCCGACGCTGCCACTAAACTGTCCAGCTCATTGATTTGCAACACTCCATGCAATGGACTAATACAGCCAGAGATATTAAAGGGATAATGGCCTGAATATAAATAGTGTAGCAAAAGCAATCGGGGCTGATAAATTTATATTGACTCATGGACTATAGTGTCATATATTCTTTAACCTGAAACATATACAGAACTACAGCGTTAGAGTTAGTGTGTTTAAAATAAGTAAGTAAATAGATTTTTGGCTTGTTCCTCTCAATTGAGTCAGTCAAAGGTGTATCTTTGGGAAAATTGGAGGAATGTTAGTTCGCCCTAAAACAAGTGATAATAATTCATTTAGGCTGAATTGATGAGCACGATGGTAAAAACTAGTAAAATGGGGTTATGTGGATATTAGCACTTGCAGAGTTTCGTCTGCTCCTGCCTTCTTGATGAACACTGTACTGGAGAAAATGATGATTGAATAGCCCAACCTCTCATTCCTCTCTAGGACAAAATGCATTTGGAGCATGCAAGATGCTCCACATTCTGTGGAGCATCAAGGCAAGCAGTCTACTCACTCATGGTTCCACTTGATCTGTCACGGGCACCAACACAATGCAGGCTCCACACTGAATCTTTAAGTAAAGAAAGCACTGGGGGGAATCTGGTCTCTCGGACCCGATGAATACCTGAGTTGCTGCTCACTGTTTGTGGTTTGCGCGAGTGACATGTGTTCAGCCAAGCCTGACCATCACTCTGCTGCTGTAAGCAGTCTACAACCACTTGTGTTCTCCTTGCTGTAGTGTGCAGTATCCACCCACGCAGCATTGCACATAAAACAAACTCTCAGGCACTAATCAGCTGACAGGAGCGCTCGTATCTCTCTTGTCAGGAAGGCACATAGTCATATAGCACAGGTTACATCTGGGACCAACCATAACAAACTGCCTTGCAGTTATAGCAGCCTCAAACAATGAGGATACAACGGGCAGCAAACAGCAATGTAAAGACAGGAAGGAGGTGGCAGTGTGAGTTGAGACCCACAGTCAAGGGATATGAGTTTATTATTGGCTGCCAGACAGACTTGCTGACTGGATTGTGCTGACATTATTGGTATTTCACCTGTTCTCCCAAGGAGCGAAATGTTGGAGAAACTAATAACTTGAGTTTGCAAACCTCCAAACTCCCACCCCTAATTTGTTATAGACAAAAATGGCAGAGGGTTAATTAAGAGTTTGTTGTATTAATTACAAATTGATTAATCTCATTTTCTCACATGTGCATTTCTGACAGCTCGCTCCTCTGGTTGAAATATTTTATGTTTGAAAACTGCAGTGATTGCGCTGATGTAAGGCGTCAATGATATTGTGAATAATTGCTTTGGCCTCATACATCATTCCTAAACGCCACTGCATCACTCAGATTTTGTTTTGGACACTGTAAATGCATGAAGGTCCTTGAGCTAGTCTATTAGATCGTTCAGTTCATCACAAATTCTTTAGAAATGTGTGTGTTAACATGATAGAAAAAAAATATATATTTATCCTGCAACCTGAACAAACTTTTGTTTTTCTGCTTTAGGACATGGATGTCGATGCCTTCGAAAAAAAGTTCAACACATTGGAGGTGGATTTTATCCGGAGTCAGCAGCTGTTCTCTAGGGATGTCATGAAACTGAGGCCTGGAGATCGGGCAGTGATCAGCAACGGCAGGGTGAGTGGACTTCGACACCAACACAGTTAGACTACATTACACTGTCTGCAAGGAAAGTGATTGGTTAAATGTTGTCGGTATTGTTTGCTACAGTGGAGTTGGATCCTTTAAGCTGCTGCACTTTAGAAGTTTTTTCCCTCCAGTGACTTCAGAGTGCTTCCTCAGTACTGTCAAATCAGCATGATGTCTGTTTCTTAAAGGTCACAGGTGGCACAAATGGCGCCGTGCACATGTGTTTGTGCGAGCTTCTCTGTATTTGCTGACTGTATGTGTGCACCGTCTCAGCGGCAGCGATGTTGACAGTTATGGATGAAGAGGCCAGCCTCTGAGATGGCAGTAACAATTAATATCATTTCACATTTCTCTGCTCCACTGGCAGGGCAGGACTCCCAAAATAGAAAGGAGGAAAACACATCACAGAATATCATGACTTTAAGTGGATAAAACAGTGTTACAATCGCATTACATTTAACACCTCCCCTGGGCAGGTAGTAAATAATACATGCTGAGATATGAATGGGAAAAGTTGTGTTCTCACTGCATTATTTTCTCCATATTAGATCCTAGGCCCGTTTGAGGAGCATGAAGAATTCACTGTGGAGGATTTCCACTTGCTGGAGAAGATTACACAGGGCGGCTCTGCAGAGAAAGTCAAAGCCAAAGTTAAAGAGATGGAGATGAAGCCAAAGCAGTATGTTGGGATTTTTTACACCAAATGTTCTTCCTTTCCCCTTAACAGTCTCTGATGGTTATGTTTGTGTCCTCTCTATTGCTACATTTGTTTGAAAGGCTCTATAAACAAGTAGTCTTCTTACATACAGTGGTTTTACTATTCAGACCCCTTCACTGTCTCCACAATTGTGTTATAGATTTAATTTTAAATCAATGTAATTGCCATACTCTCAATATCCCTAATGACAAAGTGAAAACACATTTTTCAATTTTTTTTCAAATTCAATAGAATTCTAAAGCTAAATTCTCCTATTTACAAACGTTTTTAAGAGTCTTTGCCGTGGCACAAATTGTGGTCAAGTGTATCTTGTTTAATTTTAATTTTATTAATATTGTCAAAGAGCCGTCTGTGGAAAAAATAACTGGACAATTCACATTGCATGTCAAAAAAAAACAAGCCATGAAGTCTTAAGGAACTCTGTAGACCTCTGCCACAGAGGTCTACAGAGTAATGGTATAAAACCATCTGTAAAGTTTTGAGTGTGTCCAGGAGCACGGTGACCTCGATAATTGTGAGAAAGAGTTTCATGGAGTTAGTCGTCTGGCAAAACTGAGTGAAAGGGCAAGAGAGGCCTTGGGCAAGGGAGTCCACTGCAAATATCAGAGAAGCTGCCAAGGAAAAAGATTCTCTGGTCTGATGAGACAAACATTTTACTTTGGACAGATGTCTGGCGAACGCTACACATGGCTCTTCACCCAACTAAAACCGCCCCTATGGTGAAGCATGCTGGTGGGATCATGCTGTAGGGGGCCATCTCGGGGGCAAGGAGAGGGAAACTGGTCAGAGTAGAGAGAAGAAGGAATGCACACGGTGCTGAGAGTTCCTTAAAGAAAAACTGCTTCAGAGTGCACGTCACCCGAGACTCACACGACAGCTCACCTGTCAGTACAACAATGCCTCCAAGCATACGGCCAATGCAACGCTGGAGTGGCTTCGGGACAAGTCTCTGACTTTCTTTGAGTGACCCAGCCAGCAGAGACTGGGATATGGCAACTCACAAATGCTTCCCATCCAATCTGACCGTTTGAGATGATCTTCAAATTAGTTTTAAAAATTCTGAAAACAACAAACTTTGTCAATATGGGTTATAGAGAGTAAACAAATACTTTCTGAATCCACTGAATTCTATGCAAAACATTTTTTTATATATTTTCTTTGAAATGATGTCATTATCTCAGTTTGAAGGTAAGCTTCACTGATTTATGAGGCTACCTTGTTAACAGCTTGACATCACATAATGTGAGCGCCATTTGACATCGCTCATAACATGTATCATTAATGAGTGACCCTGCTACGCCTCTTTTCCCTCAGCGCCAGCGACTTGGTCATGAAAGTTGATGCCCTCTTATCTGCAGCCCCGAAAGGAGAGGTCAGGAGGGACGTCCACTTTATCAAAGACAGCCACAGGTCGGCATTGTTTTTCTTTTTTCTTTTTTCCCTGTTTACTGTCCTGTTGGCTCTGCAGTTTCCCTCTCCTTTTGTTACGATAGATCTGAAAACCGCTACGACATCATTGCGAGCAGCCCAGAAAGGCAAATCTTTTGATTTGCACTTCTGCTGAATAAGTGTTGTATAACCTTTTGTTGCCAAACTCACTTTGAAGTGCTGTTCTGCTCCTCAGTGTGCTGCAACTCTCACCACGTGAAAACGAGGTGTTCTATGACGTGGTGGCCATCGTTGACCCCCTTACCAGGGAGGCACAGAAGATGTCTTCTCTCCTGATTGTAAGCTACTTTCTTCTCCCTGTGATTTCTCCTCTTTTCTCAATTGACCCGAATGCAGTGAGGACATATTAAAATTACTTGCACTGAAAAGGAGAAAACAGAAACAAAAAGCTAAGTAAAATTTAAGAGCTCAGATAGAATTTGTCTCTTTTTAAACCCCTCAAATTCATATTGATACGATAATCAAATGTGTCTTGGTTATATTCTTTCATGCGCTGTATTTATTTTGAAAGATTCTTAACCTTGTTGATGGTATGGCTTTGTGTGCTAAAACAAGTATGCTTACTTTTTGTTTGATGTGATGAGGTTGTTTTGAGACATTTTCTTTAGTGGCTGAGTTGCACTGAATCCCACTAGCTGTCTGAGGCATCTTGCTGGAGGCTTGCTGTGGTGCGGAATTCGACTTGGGAGGATATGAAAATATGACTCACCATGCCTTTACAAAGCAACCAGCGAGACTGCCACCTCCTGTAGCCGTTGTTTGCAGTGTCCGCTTTTCAGTCGTCTACTGCAGCATGCGGTCGAAAGTATGATGCCAGCATGTCACCTCCATAGCTGGTCGTGAGGAAGGCAGCTCATTATTTTTCTTGACTACTGTTATGTCATAAAAGATGTTACGTAAGATTCTCTGTGTTTTGCCATTTGAGGTCCCTCTTAAACTTATTATAATCGGAGCAATGGGCAGTGAATCTAAAGGCTGCCTTCCGTCCTTCTGTTCGGTGAATGGCTTGTGTGTCCTGTACCAGTGGCCCATCTGTTGGTCTATTATCTACTTTGCTGATTTCTAGCGGGGTCTCTTCTTTCTGTTTCTCCTGCAGGTGCTCAGTCAAGTGGTCAATGTGAGACTGCAGGTGTTTATGAATTGCAGGGCAAAGTTGTCCGACATGCCCCTCAAGAGGTAAGCTCCAGCTCCAACAGTAATTAATTTTCCCTGTTTGGCCTGTTTGTATATCCTCTGTCCGCTGCAGACTTAGCATCTCTGCCTCGCTCCATCCCTTTGTTAAATTATACTGCACAGATGCAATCTGCCTAATAACACCACCTTATTGCTTTGAGCCTCCCCTTGCATCTCTGGTTAAATTGCTTACAGCTTGCACCTTTGCAGCTCAAGTCATGCAGCAAAAGCAACAAAATTGAAAAAAAGAAGAAAAAATCACAGCAACATATAAAAGGTTGAAATTGTCCATTATAGTCGCACCACTTCGTAAATGTTAGTCATTATGTAATTAAATTTGTCCCAAAAACAGGTTGAGTCATGTGGATTGGAAGTAAACAGAAATAGCTCAAATGTTTCTGTCTCAGTACAAAATGGAAGAACATTTCTGTGAAGTTTAATTTGGAGGGACAATTTACATCAGACCCTTTATTAACGTCTGTTGGAGATCAGCTGAAATTGACTTGACTGAAAATAACCCTTCCCCCACAAATGACTCACACGACCGACCCACCCACCCACCAACTCCTCATCAGTTGTATGTAATTAACCTAATGGCAACATGATATTTTCACGAGAGATAAATAAGGTGGATGTCTGCAATGAAGCTGGTAATGTCTTGTCCAGTACTCCATTATGTCACAGTGCAGACACGTCTCTGTTATTAGCCTTTGTTAATGCAATGTCGTGTTGCTGGTTGATTCCTTAAAGCAACGTATTCGTCTTCAAACACTGACCATGTGAGCACCTGAGCAGAATACCGGGGGGAAATTCAAGACAGTTATGCAAAAACTTGGTCAGTCCAATGAAACGTCTGTTTTAGGGAATTATTTCCCTTTTAAATGACAATAAACTCAAAACAAACAAATATTGTAACAAGGAAATGGGGCAAATCATTTTTTGGCTTTTCGTCATAAACATCCAGTTAATGACAGCTTGTTTAAAACAGCGGAGGAGTTTTGTAATCACAAAGTTTCCCTGCTTCATGTCCCACGTAGAGCCATACTGTAACATTGGTAATCCTAGTAATCCTTTTATTATACTGCTCATATTGCTAGTGAGGCCAGAGGGCTGCTCATCTTCTTGGTCCCTCTTTTTCGCCTCGTGGAGAATTGTGTTTCCCTTGGTGAACTGGGTTTCTCCTCCTTGACGACAACCTTTCCCTTTACCACTTTCCTGTGCTGTGATAGCAGCTCCCACATCTCACCCTGGGGTGAACACCCCCTATTTAACCGATCTGCTCTGCTCCACAGGAACACGGCTGCTGTGCCGGGAATTAAGTTTTGAGAAATGTCCCTGTGTTTGAGAAATGTATCAATGCACATTTGAGGAGTAGAAGGCATTCTAAATGAAAAGAATTGGCATGTTTATAATCTTCCACGTTATCTTCACTCATTATGGCTCCTCAGTGTCAGAGGGCGCACTGAAGAAAAGCAATTAGCATAAACATTATCCTGGAGCTGGCCTCTGCGACAAAACTAGGTAATAATAGTGAAAGAGAGCAATTCTGTTGCACATGCTGCTGCACATATTTCTGTTACTGGCTGAGCAGGAACATTGGCAGTAATAGTATTAGATCCCTCACTTTGAAGAGATTGTATATACCCAACTGTCACAATAGAGCACATCTCCCCTGTCCTAGAAAGGAGCGTATTGCACTACATGTCATCATTTTAGTGCATGCTGAGCACAGAGCGATTGTTTGATGGAATTGTTGTGTCAGACCAGTGGCAGAAAGTCCTGCAACACGTCCACCATTTTGGGGCTCTAAGTTTAGCACACATTTTTAAGATATCATGGTATTTTGCAGTTAATTGGCAAGCACTTAAATTTTAATCATCTCTGTTTCATCTGCTTTTGCAGCTTTTACCGTTTCGTCCTGGAGTCTGATGTGGGTTTCTTGGCCAATGACACAGTGTCTCCAGGACCAGTCGCCCGCTTTATGGAGCTCCCAGAATCTCTACTCCTCACGCTCAATATGATCACACCAGAGAGCTGGATGGTGCAGTCGGTGCGCAGCCCCCATGACTTGGATAACATCCACCTGCAGGAGGTATGGCGCCGCTTGGTCGCTACTACCCAGCAATCTTATCCATCTCACCCCTCTAGTAAAGTTGAGATATATTTATATGAATCAATGCCCCATGGTTTGACGTCTGTAATTTGTGGTTTCGCTCCAGGTGAATGGGATTGTGGCGGCTGAATATGAACTGGAGCACCTTTTGCTGGAGGGCCACTGCTTCGACCTGTCAACTGGCCAGCCTCCCCGTGGACTCCAGTTTACCCTGGGCACGAGTCGGGACCCACTCATGTATGACACTATTGTCATGGCAAACCTGGTCAGCAGCCTCTCTCTCTCTCTCTCTTCCATACCAGAGCTACCAAGAAAGTTTTCTGCACTGAGTTAGATGACATACTGTGGATATCAAAGCTATGTAACAGAAAGTGTCTTGTGCCAGGGTTGAGAAAAAAAGTGCGACTTGTATTCTTAGAGTAAATAGTTAAGACTCTGACTTTTTTCAACCATAACAGGGATATTTCCAGCTGAAAGCCAATCCTGGTGCCTGGATCCTAAGATTACGTAAAGGGAGGTCAGAGGATATCTATCAGGTTGTGACGTGAGTATTAACCAGTATCTCCAAACTACTGTACTTGAATGACACTTTAGTCTATCCCATCCCTATCCCATTACATTGTATTACTAGCCCATCCTATCCCCTACAGATATTGGGGGGAAACAGTCAGATAATGATGCTAATTAGGAGACTTAATCAGCAGCTCAGCATCAAGGTTGTTCCCAGCTTACCTCTCTGTTTCGTACTGGTAGCTATGAAGCTCATCACTATGGTAACATGGAGAGCTGCTGACACTAGCAGCTCAAGGTTGTGATGAATGCAGGGAGTTCTGCTCAGCACAGAGGGGAGAGAGACAGGTAGGAGGAAAGGGATGCTATTAAAGAGAAGACAGAGTGGAGGGATGATTCAGCTGGTCACCTTCCATGCCATCCACCTCAGACTGCAGAATATCAGCAGCGGAATGTGTTTTAGTTAGGATGGCGTAGGTGTCAAAGGCTGCATATACTAGACAGGGTGCGTTGGTGTTGTTTAATTTCCCTGGATGAATAGAAACGGTGTTGTGCTTGGTTGGTTTGATACATTTTCTAAAATATTTTTTTTTCTTCTTTTTTTTCTTTTTTGTTTTGGCATTTTGCCTTTATTTGACAGGCAGTGCACTGATAGAAAGGAAAGAAAGGGGGTATGACATGCAACCAAGGTCCCCATGTCTGGGTCAAACCGTGGTCTTCGCAATTATGCGTCTGAACCATTTGGCTACTGGGATGCCTGATGTCTTGTATGCATTAAATTCTGCAATTTTACTTTGGTTAAAATGTACTGAGACACTTTGAACTCAGGGCTTAAACAAATCAAATTCCTTTTTTTCAAAGGAACGTCTATCTTATCAAATCATTTGACATGTGACATAACTGACATAATCCCTCACATTCAAGTTGCAATTATCCCAACTATGTATGTGAGTCTGCATAGGCAGCCGTGGTGCACCGTACCAGATGTGCCTACAATCAGAGATATTGTCCTCTCTAGCTATCCATAAGATTTAGGACACATACAGCCTGTGGTTCCCCTGGAATCATATCAGACAACCAAGATTTATTCCCCAATCCTCCAGGTGAAGCTAAGAGGTGATGTCATTTTTCACCTTGGCAGTGTCATTATTCTTGTGGTTAGCGGCACTCTGCTCTGGTTAGGTGGCCGATCAGAGCCTAGTGGGAGTGTCTGTGCTCTCCAGTCCCAGAGCCAGCATTTTCCTTGTGCACCCTGTGCTACTGCGCCTCGCCCTGACAGCGATGAATGAGATGGCCAGCTCTCCTCTGCTCAGAGCAGGGATACAGATTGATCTCGGGTGCTTTCTAACACAAGCCCTGAAGGCTGAGTTACACCAGTGACAGCAGCGCGGGCAAAGCACAAGCAACACTTGAGCAAAGGGGGGATGCACTTATGGCCAAATGAGGAGGGGGCATTTATCATAGTGATAAGGTTCAGGGTTTTTTGCCTTTAGTAAGCATTGTGGTCGTATTGGCTTGCTGTGCATCATGGCCTATTGCTCAGCTCTGCCTGAAGTTTGCTCTCTGGTGTTTTAGCATCAGACCCCTGCAGATCCTGCCTGCCAAAACACATCCGCCGCCGGACAAATCAGCCCTAAAACAATTACAGTGAAAGGCCAGTGTTATGCAGTCAATACTGTAGAGACTTTCTCATTAAATCTACCACTATATACAGCATGGCTGGGAAGAAGTGATGGGTAAAATAATGGTAAGGTGATTCCTAATGGTGATGGAGGATAATGAATATGGTCAGAGTGTGACCTTGGCTGCTGTCCCAGTATCCACTTCTAAGTGTGTGCTCTTACGCTCTGTCAGTGGTCTGTCTATGAGCCGCTGTTGTCTCCTTCACAGAGCAGTCGGTACTGTGTGTTTTTATTTATCTATTTCCATCGTTAAGACATGTGAGCCAACTCCAGACACTGACACAAAAACATTTAATTTTGGTTGGACACTAATAATAATATTTTAGTCAGACTATAATTTTATAATCGAACGGATACACATAATAAAAGTATTTAAATAGGTGGTTTAAAACAAAAAAGTTTACCTGCGAGTATCAACATTGTTTGGTTTTAGATGGTAAATCGTATTTATTCTTCAAATCCATTACTAAATGGTGTCTGCCCCCAGCTTTTAGACTACTTGGAGCATTTCTGATATATCTCCAAAGATCTTTCCATCCCTTCTTTAATAATTAAAAAAATATTATTAGTAAATGATTTGATTGTAATACTGTAGGTGATAGCGTTTGTGGTTTCAGCAAGACTTAAAAAATTGGCCAAGAGGCTTTTTCGATAACCTTTAAAATGAAATGTTGTGTGATGTGTTAAAGGAGAGACAACTGTACTTTTGTATGCAGTAGAAAAATGACAGCACTGATCCTTATCTGAGATCAGTGCTTGATTTCTACTTCAAGAGGTCATATATTAATATCGCAGAATCATCTAGGCAGTTAGACTTTCTGTAGATTGATAAGAAGTGTTGCATTCATTGCGGTTATAATAAAATGATATTGTTTTGTAAATTGTGTAATTTTTCACTGTTGATAAAATTTATCCTCCAGTCTGTTTATGAGTTTCCGTCTCCCCTCTGTTAGACTAACCAGATGCAGATACATTGTTGAGATTTCAGAATAATAGATTTTTTTATCACATCTCACTCTTTATCCACTTTTTTTTCAGGCACGATGGAACCGAGTCTCCTGCAGACGCTGGTGATGTTATAGTTGTGCTGAATAGTTTCCACAGTAAGATTATCAAAGTCAGAGTGAGTGTGATTCATACATACATCTAATACTCTTTAATAGCACTGAACATTATTTAATTAACATTAAAATGCTCTCAAAAATGAAGGATGATTAAATATTTCACTGTGTCACACTTAACTTCGTGAAGAACTTCACTGTTGTGCGTCTTTTCTAATCGTAGGTGCAAAAGAATGCAGAGAAAATCAACGAAGATCTTTTAAGTGAAACGAGTGAAAGCAAAGGCATATGGGACTCCATAGCAAGGTGCGTAATCTTTTTCTAACTTACACCTAAAATGTTGTGGTTTTTAGTAGGTTTAAAAATCTTCCCGCTGCTGAAGGGCAGTGAGAACTGTGAGCTCATTGATTGGTGGGTTTGCTGATGTTGCCTCCTGTTTGTCAATTACACGTTGCGGTTTCAGGAGATCTTATTCCTCACCTGGATCCAGACTGCGATATTATGCTGTAAGATCTAGTCTTGCAAAAAATATGTGCTTCTGTAGGTATGTGTGTGTGTGCATTTGTGTGTGTATGTGTGTGTGTCCCATACACTTCCTAACTGTGTGATCCTGTCTCCTCAATTAATGCTTGCTGTATGAAGTGTTTGGAGCAATTTTGAGAAAAGGTAGGCAGTGTTACTGCGACGCATTTAACACCTACAACTTCTTTGTCATACTCATTAGCATGCAGTGTGTATTGGGCGCCATCAACTGCTGTTTTGCAATGAGTTAGAATTACTTATTATTTTCTAACACAATATGGTAATATTGTAAAGCTGTGCTTAAATTACATATTTACATTTTCACATTTTCGTTTTCATCCATTTGTTTATTCATTTATGGGGCCATTTTTTAGAATATCAACAACGATGCAGGTATTGTTGTAGCCTGTATACATGAATGTGTTCATGCATAAGTGCATAAACTATGTACATAAACATAAGGCACATTGACAGTGTTGTGAAAATGTAAAACAAATTCAGATTCAACATCAAGCGTGACGGCTCACTGATCAGACTTCAGGTAAATGTGACTGGCGGTGCTCTCTGCTCAGGATGCTTCCTGGACACGTTCTGTCGAGGTACATTGTCTTCTCCAGCTGGGAGCATACCACGAAGGCAGACCCAGCCCAAGCTGAGAAGATTACAAATCCCTCCTGGCCTTGGCATCTATTAATTAGGAGCTCTAGGATGTTGTTTGGGAGTACAACACTTGAGAAACCCTGTGTAGCCTTTCTCTGCCTTGACCAGGAGAAGATAAGTAGCTTCAGAAAAAGAAGCTTTGTGATTTTAACACCATTTCCCTTGGTATGCTTACATTTGAGTAATTAAGATATTTAGCAATGTTTAGAGGTTAAACAAAAGGCTTTATCTTGTTCTTTTAGAAATCAGAAACATCATGGCAATGAGAGTTGTGGTTTCCAATACATACATGTAGGTACTATCCATTGACTAAATGTCTTTTGTTCCTTTTGTCTCCTCTCTTGCCCACAAATTGATGTTGATGTCTTGATGATGTCCACACAGATATTGGAGGACAATGTGAGTTGGAGGAAAAAAGAGAAGTGGTAAAGTTTTGTCTTGTTAGTGCAGCCCGCTGCTCATAATTTATCCAGAGCTCGGAGGATTCTTCCAGAGGTCCAGATTATCTCAGGTGTTTCAGCAAAATGGGCTCTCACCTGACCCTCTAAAGCTGCTTATCTTGGGGGGGGGGGGGCTTCAAAATGACTGGCTTAATCACAGCAGACCGTCGGTATCTGCAGAGCAAACAGTTGTGCGGTGACTTCCCAGCAGCCTGCTGATCAATGAAAGAGAGCAACCCTTCGATTTCAGGAGGATATTTGGTAAAGTGCAGGTAGAGAAATGCAGCAAATGTCGACAATTTGATGATAAAAAAAAGGAGATGTCCTGGGCCCTTCACTGGGTTTGTGTTTATGGTTGTGACTTATATACCAGTCAGACTATTACACGTGTGTGTCAGAGTTGGTTTTAGAGGACACGTAGAGAAAAAACGTTATGCTCCCTCACCTCCCTTCACACCTCCCTCTCACTCACCGGTGTCTTCCCGGAGCCTCAGGCCCATGGCAGCGTGATTGAACGTGGGAGAGAGACTCTTTCCTCATCAGCAGTCTGTTTCAGACAAGGACACACAGTTTGACTGCAGACACATCTGCCCTCCAGCACATGTCCTGATTCCTCTCTGCTAAATGTGCCTTGCATCATGAACCACTGCTCTTTAATAGCGGCGGGAGTGGGCTGTTGCGTTTGCAAACGTGGAGATTGTCCTTTGGAGTTTTCGGGTGATTTTTCCGACTTAACAGTTTAATTCAGTCTGAAGAGTAAAGGACTGACTTAATGGGCACTAATATTTTTGTGGGCACGCCGTGGAAAGTGTAAATTGTACAACATCTAAGATGTGCAATAGACAATAATATATAGTAATACAAATATTAATTATGTATTAATTACACATAATAAATAATTCAAGAAACTTTTGAGAACTGTTAAGAATAATATGTCTTTTCCGACTCATTTTGCAACTGCAACTCAAAGGCAGACCTGGACAGTCTTGGATAATAACGTGCATGTGTTGGTGACTTGCATAACGTCATGACAGCACACAGAGTTCATCATGTTGTCAACTCGTGACTGAGAGTTCCAGGAGCAGTTTGTCTGTATGTCGTGATTAAAAGTGTTCAGGGCTGAGCTAGAATTTTGACCCAAAATGCAGACGACCAGACTCCATGAAACATTTTAATTGATTTAATAGTCTTTCAAGGTTTTCCTTGTCTGTCTTCACAGTTGAGAAATTACGAGCAACACATTTGACAATTTTTTACCTGATAATTAGTTGAAATAATGATAGTTGATACATCTTCTTACAATCTGCTAATGGACCTTTGCTTATGCAGTGTAAATGAACAGGGTCGGAAACGTTGACATCTACAGGTGAGTTTCAGCTCCATGCAGACGACTTAAAAACTTTTCTCCGTTCTAATCTCGTTTTGGACCATCCATTATCATACATTCTGTCACTTCATCCCCGTCCCAACATCATCAGGGTGCCGTGGCAACAGCCATGTGTCTCTGTCTTTTTCTGAAATAAAAAATAAAATAAAAAACCTGCCCTTAGCTGAATAGGCTGTCTCTTCTCAGCTCCTCCGTACTTTTCACACCATTTCCAAACTGTCAGTACATCATGGTGTCACTGCTTTTAAATGTTTCTGACCCTTAACTCAATTACCCATAATGCACTGAATGCTAATGCATTTTTCGTAACTTATGTCCCATTTGCTGTTGGAATGACCGTGGCATCCAATTAGGGAAAATAACTGAAGTTTATATTGTGTTACTAAAAATTGAGATCCCATGTCGTTACTCTCCCATTTAAGAACTCTAGAGAGCATCTGTGGTTAGCTGTTAATCTGTACGATACAAAGGAATCCTTATTATTCTTCACCTTATATTATAGTTAATATACATATTAACTATGCCGTTACATGAGAATACAGAGTTGTTTAAATGTTGCAGCTGCCTTCGCTGTTCACTAATGCGTTGATCTTCAGCAGGAAAACTTATCTGCTGTTAAAAACCCATCAGCTTCGCAGAAATAAAAACTCCTCGGTTTGCTGCACAGTGATGCGTGGTTTTTGTGGAGGTATAACTATTATTACCCCTGGCTTTACAAAGGCCTGTTGGCTACTGGCTCAGTTCCGATCTACTGTCACTATGTGAAAGAAAACAGGCATCAATCAGGACACAACAACCTCATGTGTTGTGGTGTCGTTTACAGCCTCACGGGTGGCGGCTCCAAGAAGGATGAAGGGGAGAAGAAGAAAGAAGATGTTCTAAACATATTTTCTGTTGCCTCTGGCCACCTGTACGAGCGCTTTCTCAGGTCAGTCTCTTTTATTTCACGGACACATACACACTGGATCATTTAACGCTCCTTCCGGCCCTGATCCCGAGACCTGCCTCTCAATCTTTCTATCTCTGTTTCAGAATAATGATGCTGTCCGTCCTTCGGCATACCAAAATACCTGTCAAGTTCTGGTTCCTCAAGAATTACCTCTCCCCGTCGTTCAAGGTACTTCGCTGACTTCATGACTCCATACAAGCTTTTTTTTCTGCTGCTTTTTAAAAAAAGAATGTCACCCCACAATTTGTTTATTGTAAATGAAGAAAAAAATACCTCTGTGTGGCTCCTTCCTTTGTGGTGGCATGTGTTTAATCTCAGGATTTCGGCGGTCGGGTGAAAATACATTCAGTGCCCTCAGCGACATGTTTAGTTGAAATAAATAGCAATTGAAATTACCTGGAGGAGCAAAAACATTTTATTTTTTTAAATTTTATTTTAATGATGTCTTTAGAGATTAAAGTTTCATTTATATTGTATTTTCTAACCCTAGTCTGATTCTATATATTCTACCACTTAATTCATGTCCAACTGCATCTCTGTAGGGATTACTATCAATATACGATCTAACCGTACCAACCTTTTCATACTTATCATATCATAGCCCCATATCAATGGTCTGTTGTCTTCTGGTAATCAAGGCTTTATCAAACACTTTATGCAAATCAAATGTTCTATGGATAATTTTTCTCCACAAAAATCTCAATTAATCCTCTCCCTTTGTTTGTTTCCTACTGTAGTTGTCTCCAACAGCTAATCCAAAATTGTTTTTTCCATGTGATTAGGAGACCATCTCACACATGGCAGAGTCGTACGGCTTTCAGTATGAACTGGTGCAGTACAAGTGGCCCCGCTGGCTCCACAATCAGCACGAGAAGCAGCGTATTATCTGGGGATACAAGATCCTATTCTTGGACGTTCTGTTCCCCCTGGCTGTGGACAAGATCATCTTTGTGGACGCCGACCAGGTGAGGATCCACTTGCGATGACGGGAAATAGAAATGTCTGGACCTGCTTCAGCACCGGTGTGACAACCGCAGTGCCGTCGATCCTCTCCGTCTTTTACCGATGTTCTGCTCTCTCCCACAGATTGTCAGGGCCGATCTGAAGGAGTTGAAGGATTTAGATCTGGAGGGAGCTCCTTACGGCTACACGCCGTTTTGTGACAGCCGCAGAGAGATGGAAGGCTATCGCTTCTGGAAAAGCGGCTATTGGGCCTCGCACCTGGGACACAGAAGATACCACATCAGGTATACTTCCACTGAAAACTGTAAAATAGATTATAGCAGCACTTAATCCATAGGTAATTCAGGCCAAAGCAAGAAATTCTTATATTTTAAAAACTAAACAATATCTCATTAATCCCCTTTATTCAATTGTTCATTATTAGTTTTGATATTTTTTAAGGAAAAGTATTTGCCCCCTTGCAACACAGGCAGCAGAATAAATCTGCATTTTAAAATATTAGCATTCAGACATTGTGATTCTACAGACACCTTCTTCCCTGTAGGCCATTCACCCAGTTTATTTAGTCAGGGATGTTCGTGACTTGCCTCTGTACTTTGCAAAGCAGAATGAAAAAAGTCTAAAAAAACAAACATTATATTGATGATTGTTTGTCTTTGCATTTGGCTTGGATTAATCATCTGGAGGAAATTATTCTTTTTAGTTTCTTTAGTTTTACCCAAGTCACAAATGTGAAAGCAAAGAAAAAAAAAATGTGTATATTTGTATTCTTGTATTTAGAAACTAAATGTTCTATAGTTATTTTTGTTGTTCTTCCTCTCAATCTGTCTTTATCTCAGAAAGTTGTTTAGCTGAGATAAATCTGAACTTTGAAGTTTTAAAACTTCACCATACTCAGGTAATTTTAATTTAGACAATCTGTCCGAGATTGATTCTTTAAGAAACTGGATATTGCCTTGCACAAGCTGGAGTCAACAAAGCCATGTTGGATTATACACTAATTTAAATTTTAAAAAGAGTGAAAAAAAAAAAAGTGAGATGGCTGATCAGCCAGTAGCTGGACATAGAGCCATGATAACTCCCCTCTTTTGTTACTGGCCGATGACGATGGAAAAACGTCAGGTCCGTAAACCACAGTGATTTGATTGGACACCAGCCGGTGTGCTGCTCCGCTCTGTGGTTCACCAGGAAGGGCGAGAGATGATCTGTATCACTGAGCCTGGGGAAACACGCTGGTGAATTTCCTCTGGCAGACCTGAATCTAATAAGTGATGAATGAAAATGCATAGTCTACACCTTTGGGTTTATTAATATGCCATGTTGGGTACAATTATCTGAATGTGCCTGGGATATTTATCTTGAGTCATTTTTATTTAGTCACTCCTACGGGCTTTTTTCCTTCAGGAAATGGTTTTGTCACCCTTGCTCTCTCTCTCTCTCCTCTTTCTCCCATATTTGGACCAGCGCTCTCTATGTCGTCGATTTAAAGAAGTTTCGTAAGATTGCCGCCGGGGACAGATTACGAGGCCAGTACCAGGCCTTGAGCCAAGACCCCAACAGTCTGTCCAACCTGGACCAGGTACATTATACGATCCAGAGTTTGTTCTTCTATCACGTAATACCATTTAGTCCACAAAGTACATTTGTAATGCACCTTAATATTTTTGTTTTATAATGTTTCTAGGACCTTCCGAACAACATGATCCACCAGGTGGCCATCAAGTCTCTCCCTCAGGAGTGGCTGTGGTGTGAGACGTGGTGCGACGACACCTCCAAAGTCACAGCAAAGACGATAGACCTGGTGAGATATATATCCGTCTGTAGCTGCTTTCAGACATGAACATCTCCCGAGGAGCTGTAGTGAGAACGCAAATGTTGCTCTTGACATTTTTCCTGCCAGCCGCCCAGTAAAATTTCTGGAAAAACGTGAGCTCCTCTGACAATACAGCAGGAAAATATCCGGAAAAATTCACATTGAGTGAGTGTGGGCATTGTGATGGCTAAAAGCACTGCGTTCCATGGCAGAATTTTCCTCATCTTTCCTCAGGCACGCTCGACCAAGATGCCACAGAATGTTCCTGTGGGTGTGAACGCATCTGACTCGGAAAATATCCTGCTGTGTTCCTCATATGTGGAAGGCAAACTTCAGAAAATGTCAGAGTTCATATCTGAAAACAGCTTATGTAATGAGGGAAATCTAACCAGAAAATTTGGGAGTAACTAAATTATTCATCATCAAATCTAATACGGATAAGATGAATAATATTGGTATACCAGCATTTTTTTTTCTTTCTCAAACATATTTCCAGCCACTAATGTCCACGAGGCACTCTGCGTTTAGGAGACAGCTGAGGAGCAATCCTGCAGTCTCCTAAACACATTTGGAGTCTCACTGGGCCGGCTCCAGTAGACTGAATTAGGAAGCATTGTCTCACTGTGGTAAAGGGACACCGCTCGCTAATTCAGACAGTAGACGTGGTCTAACATCCTTTTAACAGAATTGGAAATCAAATTAGGTTGAAATGCCTGCCACAGACAAGTGCTGCTGTCGGTGACGTTCGGACTCGTTGGGAGAAAGTGGCCCCGGTGGCGTGAGTGACGCCTCGTCTGCTTTTCTGCTGCAGTGCAACAACCCAAAGACCAAGGAGCCCAAGCTGACGGCCGCAGCGAGGATTGTGCCCGAGTGGGTCGAGTATGACAACGAGATAAAACAGCTCCTGAGACGGGTCCAGGAACAGGGAGACGCAGCGACAGAAAAACAGACTCCCTCTCCCTCGCAGCAAGAAAAAGGTTGATAAAGAAAGAAAACCATTATTTATTGTGTACCTACAATATTTGCCAATTTTAATAGGACTGAGATGTCAAACTGGAATGCCCATCTATTCTATTTGTATCTTCAAATTTTTTCTCGCTCAAATTGGTTTCTTTCTCACCAACGTTGCTCTTTCCTAATTTCTGTCCAACATTTCCTCTTGCACAGCAGACAGCCTGCGTGATGAACTTTGAGAGGAGGAAGGGAGGCAGCACCTTGTGAACGCAGGCCACCTGTGAAGCTCGAAGACAGACAGTTCCATCTAAACATAGCCACGGAAGTGTTGCATCCCCCAGCTGGACAAGGATGTTGTCGAGATCTCAGAGACGCCATAACTGCTTCTACAATCAATACAGTCTTACAAATATCCATGTGACGCGAGTGTTAACTGCCAGCTGTGAACCCAGCGCTGCAGCCAGGCGAGGTTGGTTCGAGGATACTGGAGAATGAAGTGAACACAGAAAGAGTAAAGGGTCAAACCGTTCCCTTCAGTGTGTATTTGGAAAAACAGTTGGGGTATATATATATATATATATATATGGCACTGATAATGTATGCAAATAATCCAGTGGAGAGGCACTAAGAACCTTATCTCAGACAAATTTTAAGGTAAAATTTATGTTTTCTTAATTTGACAACCGTAAGACTTTGATTACTTGTTGACTGAAATGCCCGAACCAAAGTTGTGACTGATGAAAACCTATTCTTACTTTTAAATTTAAAAATGAATGCAAAGTTGTTACATTAGAGCAGCAGTTAGCACTGTTAGTTAGTATTCTGTTCCCTAAGCCCCGCCCCTCTACAGCAGTCGTCCAGTCATAGCTCAGCAACTGTAACTAACAGACCGTCAGTCTTGTGGATGGGGATGTTCTTCTTTTTATAGCAGTGAGTCTGTTTAGCTGCCAAGTCTTGTGACAATATATCAATATGATTTGGGCTCAGCAGACCATGCTAGGCTTTATTTCTTGCCACGTTATGGCTCAAAGAATCCTCATTTTGCACACTTCAGGTCGTGGCTTATGTGAAGAATATAGGATTTTTAACTTATTTCACTATGTTTACATTTTATGTACGTTCAGCTTCACTATTATATTTTTTCAGTACGAATTTTTCAATATTTAATTTCCCAGATGATCCAGTGTTTTGTCTCAGGAATAAGATGGGTGCTGCTGCGTGATAAGGCCAGTCGCAGTTTTTTTGTTTTCGTCTTATTTTCTTTGTGGTAAATAAAAATGGGTGCAGGAAAGTGTGGCCACCTGTCTTTAAATGTGCTGTGTCAATTCGAAATGTTTATATTACTACGTTGTGGGAAAAAATAAATCTTTGATACCAAACTGTAATTACAAAAGCTGTTTGTGAATTTTCTTGGCAGTGGATGTGTTATTCATGTTTTTTTCATTCTACGGTGAAGCGATTTTCCGTGTACGGTAATTTTTTCCCCATTTCACCATGTGAAAATGCATTCATTTTCTAGGGAAGTTTAGATGTAATGATGATGAAGTACCATTTCTCAAACTAGCTTTAGTTCACAAATTGTTCCCCAACCTTTCCAATCAGCAACACTTGTTAACTCGCAGTTAATTTTAATGTACATAAATAGCTCTTTATTTACACTTCAGAAAAAAACTCCATTCATATAAAAATAGCAATGTACCTATGTACAAACTGAATCTTTTGAATGGATGTGAATTGTACAGTTGTACGATAAGCGGAAAGGTGTAGAATCAACATTTGGTCTTGACGGATAAAAGCTGCTTCGCACACGGCAAATATTTGTTAGCATAGCAACAGTCCTTTGCCAAACAGAATCTGAAGTTGTATTATTCAACGATGAAGAAGTGACTTTAATCAAGGTCACTGAATTAACGTGACAATCGGCTCCACTTTTTATTGAATGGTAAATGCACTGGCACGCCTTAATGTCAGTGATCTCTCTTTTAAATAGGGAGGAAAAAACAAAAAAACAAAACAAAAAATAGATCCCTCTGCTGGATACGAAGCCTCCTTAGTTGAAGTTGAATTTAAAGTTAAACGGTCCAGAACCAAATGGATTGAAACCCTGGTAGCCGGATTGAAAACCTCCGCGGAAGTGTTGATGGTGACCCTGCTGGCTCTCTGGATCCATGGGGTCCTCCCCGTGGTCAAACTTGGTTCTCATCTCTGGAAAAACAAACAAGACAAAGTTTGAATTTGAACCATGAATGTTGCGTCTTATTACAATACAGTTGTGTAAGCTGGTCTGAAAATGTGCCAGTGAAATAAATTGACTGGGCGTGAGGTAATAAAAGAGTCTCAAGCTACTTGTTTGTCAGAGGCCCGACAATTACTGGGAGAACTGGCATTAACGTTTCCTCTGGCCTGCAGAACACACACACGTCTCACCTGGGTCCGTTAGAACCTCTTTGGCCTGAGCAATGTCGATGAACTTCTTCTCCGCCCTCTTCTTTTCCTCCGGATCCTGGAAGTTGTCAGGATGCCACTGTTGTGCCAGTTTCCTGTAGGCTTTGATAATCTCCTTTTTCTGTGCATTTCTGGGACCACGAAGGGGGAGGAGGAGAGTATTATCAGCAACATTTTTTCAGAAGATAATATCAGCTTCTCTTCTCTTATTCTGGCCATAAGCTGGCCCTAATAATACTCGTGTTGGGATCAGCACACTATAAAAAAAACTATGACTTTTTATAGCAACGAGCGCTTCCATTGCCTAAAATTTGATTTACATCTTATCAGCGGTGCTTTCAAAAGGCCAAACGCTCAAACTAAAACATTCAAGTGCAGCAGGGATTTCTCCGTGGTTCAGTTGTTATTCAATAATAATCTCAGTTGGTTTTACTTATTCAGTAAAACCAACTGAAAATCACAATCCGACCACAAAACATACACAGCTTCCTATACAAAAATTTTAAATGCAAACTACTTCCAAAAAAGGATCCCAATTATTGCCATTTTACCCCAAGAATTCCCCCCCCCCAAAAAATCACATCCAAGTTTCCAAAATCCAATGATCAGCGCCCACCTCTTCACGCCGAGGATCTTGTAATAGTCCCTCCTCTGAGACTGTTTGAGGAGTCGCTGAGCTTTGTCAAGACCTTCTTTTATCTGACGGTCATTCTCACTGTGTTTAGCAGCCGTCTCGTAGTCCTTGATTGCTGCAAGACAAAATGCATGGTTGGATTATCGGCGTAGCTTATTCCTAAAAAAACAACAACAAAAAAAAAACATCTAATGGGAAGTGAATTACAGTATGTGCAGTATTCAACTGAACATCACAGGCCTTAACACCTTGAGGAAAGCATGTGGTGATGGTAGTGTCTCTGAGCAAGGCACTGTACGCTTCCCACGTCATGGGGTTAATGGTTTGTGTCGGAGCCTCCACTCCAAAAAAAATGTACACCGATCACCTGAAAATAATTGCTTGAAGTTTTGTTATATGCGTTGCTCATCTGTACTGAAGTGTGGCATACAATGTTTACTAAAAAAAAAATGTACAAAGGAAAAATCTACTGTTGCAGGAAATCTTTGGTAAAGTGGACTTCTCCCTCACTTTTAACCAACGTCATGAGCTACAGTATAACCCAGCATCTGAAAGTGCTTGATTTTGTAGTGTAGTCGTGATGTGAACCACTTTATTCAGTCAGAAAGCTCCATCCCGTTCAGATCATGTTGCAGATAGCTCTCGGCTGTGTGTGTGTGTGTGTGTGTGTGTGTGTGTGTGTGTGCGCGCGTGCACATTTGGGTGCTAACAGGCTTGTTTACCATGTGAAATGTACTGAGGTGAGTTTAACACCCAAGGGTTCTGACAGTTTAAAAGCCCCCCCACCCCCCGCTGATGTGTTCATGCTCAGTCTCCTGCGGTTGCAGAGCTGATGGGGTCTCGATGAAGGATGTTATTACTCTGGGGGCCGACCTGCTCGAAGGGTTGGTTGGTGTTGTTAATTGTGGATGTGATTACCCTGCGCGCCGGCATAGAAAAAAAGTGCCATCTACAGAGTTCATGCTGCCGGTCTGCCGAGGATGGTTAAAAACTTTATGGATTTGTTAACGGGACACCAACACGGTGCTGCTGATGGTCAGTGTGACTTTGACAGATGGGTAAATGCGTCGGTGTGTGTGTGTGAGAGAGTGGGGCAAAGAGTGCTGCACACAGCTCAACGATGAAGGAACAGCACAAAACACGAAGAGTCCCTTCTTGTTGTGTCAATTCGTATCATTATGACACTAATGGGACAAATATATATATAGTTTTAAGATATATATATATATCTTTTTGTCTAAATTCTGACCAGGATCTCACGCCCACAGCAGCTGGCCTGTACTGTAAAACTGCCTTTCCATCCAGCTGATTAACTCCAGCCACCTGAAAGTGTCAGGACTGAGGAAAGGAAACGTTTTCCTGTTTGCAGCCTATGATTTGAATGACCGTACTCTGTCAATTAAGTTCTGATTCAGGGTCCAAACAACAGCAGGCTGTTGAAAAAAAAAAACAACTACACGGAAAATCTCTTCTCTCCGAGTGCAACCCCCTGGTAGGTTGTGAGTCATTACTTCAGTGTTGGCGTCTGATGCGCTGCAAACAGCTCAAAATGTCATGAAAATTGTCAACATAGAAAATGAATGGCTTGGCCGGGTCTGGGTTTTTGGTCCTGCACCTCGATGAAACACTGAGCGCCACTGAACAGCTGCCAATATCATTACCAATCATTTTTTTCTCTCCTTCGCTCACCTGCTGCACTCTACCATCACTTGATGATTCAGTTCATAATTGTTGACTGGTTGAATTGAATTAACATTTTGTAACATTAGAACTAATATTTTGTGAGAGTTTCAAATTATAAAACGCTGACAACTGAGGGTGAAAACTATTCGATAGGAGCCAGGGTTTGGCTATCGCACTGACAATTTGTACACAAACACACTGAGGTGGGAAGGATGGTTTACAATTTCAAACTTAACTGACGGATTCATGTAAAATACAGGCAAGGATTCCGATAAAGATTATGGACTAGCAGACCTATTAGTTGATTTAACAAGTGATGAAGGAAACTGTGGTTTTTATCCTAATCCTGCCTCCGAGAGCTTTATGGAGACAGTAAATTGCTGCAAATTCTGCATAAAGTCATAACGCCGGTAGTTAAGGGCAGCTCTCTATCTTAAGGGCTATTATACCTGCTTCTGAAACACTGACAATGAAGTTAGAAATAGTAGTTACAGGCTTTTACCAAAATATATATGGAGAACTTTTTATTTGCCAACATTTAGTTCTTTAATTTGTGAATTCAAATTCACACATATTGTGATTTAATGATCGGTTGGTTAGACGCTTCCCTTAATTTCGCTGTGTATTCTGTATAGTGCTACAAGGACCCCTTGTGTAAAACTCCTGCCATGACATCAATTTTCAATTGGGAGTTGAGGTTATTACAACATACACTCAGTGGCCACAACTACATGTTGGGGTACAAAGATTAGAAAACAAACTCTCAATATAATCCAGTCCATTATAATACCAGCAATTGTATTAAGGTAAGGGTCAATAACTGTGTTCTCATAACAAGTGTCACTTTGACATCTTTAAAAAAAAAAAGCAGGTAAAATGGTGAAGAAGAAGAAGAAATAGAAATAAAAATTGTTAAACGTTAAGAAAGCTTACTGATACAATCTACACAAATTTTTGTCTTTGCTGTCTTCAACCAATTCACACTGTGTCCATGAACTGTTTCTACAGAAATGGATGAATGGGCTCAACAGTGTTTAGCGTGTCCTTGTCTCAGAGTATGGACATTTAACAGACCGACTGTACTAAAATGAAAAATAAGACGCAGCTTATGTGACAGGCTTACCTTCCTCATACTGTTCCTCCTGGATGTAGGCCTCGGCTCTGTCCTTCAGCACGTTCACGTTCTCTTGGTCCGACTGGAGGACTTCACTACACACTGGGATGGCCCTGCTGCCCTGCTGACCCTGGTAGGAAGCACAGAGTGAGTTAATACAACAAACAAAAAAGAAAACGCACAGAGTGAGTTAATACATCTTGTGGCAGCAGTGAGGGATCTTTACCTGTGCCAGCGCGTGGCAGATACGCTCCTTGGCAAGGAGAGAGAAATGAAGCACTTTGGGCTCAGTCTTCACCACCGCCTCGTATTTGCTCACGGCGTCTTCGTACCTGAAAGCGCAAGAGGCAGGAAAAAGTGTTTCAACAACAATGCAACACACACAGATCGTTGCACCCACAAGCATCGTGCCACTGATATTCTCTTAGTTTAATCTCGTGAATATGATATCTCGGGTAAATGTCAAATATGAAGTGACATCCGTTCTCATTAATATGGGGTTTTGCATGCTGAGGATCAGGACGCAGTTCCTGGAATTCAGTGGGGGATATTATTTTGAATTTACACCGATACACTATTGCCTGAACAATAGGCAGGCAGGCAGGCAGGCAGGCAGGCAGGCAGGCAGACACACACACACACACACACACACACACACACACACACACACACACACACACACACACACACACACACACACACACACACACACACACACACACACACACACACACACACACACACACACACACACACACACACACACACACACACACACCTCTGCTCTTGGATGAGTGCCTCTGCAGACTGGATCTGTTTGTTGAGCTTCTTCACCTGCTTGTAATGGCTGTAACACTGCTTGTGATCAGGATCCAGCTTCAGGCACTCGCGCACTTCGCTGCACATCAGAGGAGGAGGAAGGTAAGAGCGGTTACAACAGGCACATTTCTGATGTTACCCGATGTACATGTGCGTGTGCTTTGTTGCCATCTTACACGGTGTGGACAAAAAACAAATAACAAGAGCACACAACAGTCCACCTGTAACAACACTTTGGTGAAGCTTGAGGTGTTCTGACTTTAACTTTGAGGTTATCGTGAAAGTTTAATGCTAAAGTTTGAATTGTTTTTAAACCAATATTCCATTAAATGAAATATATGCTTAGATAATATGTATGATCCTGGCTCCTCTCTGGTTTATCTGTGATAACCATGTGTTACATGGGCTCACTTGGACATTTTACTAGCAGGAAAAGTGTACATTTGCGTTCTGACATACAGCCCCTTACAGTGCATGTCTGAAAGCAGCTATAGTGACACACAATTTCATCCTGGCACAGAATATCTGTGTTGGAGCTTCCTCCCCCCAAAAAAGTAGTCTGCAAATTGGTCTTACTTGAGGGACATCTCATGGTCTCCAAGGTTATAGTAGATGGTGCTGAGTTTGTAGAACGCCTGTGTGTTGTCACTCTTTAACTTGGATGTAGCTTTAAGGTCGCTGACGGCCTTCCCCATCTCTCCCATCTGGATGAAACACTCCGCTCGCATCTCCCGAGAAGTTACATCCCAAACGCAAGTCTGTGACAGGTGGAGAAGAACTCTTAACAAACTGCAGCGCTTGATGAATTTATTAAACGCTTGAAGTCAAAATCGGGCAATGCTGACAGGCTACGACACTTACTTCGATGATAGTGTCAAGCTGGGCAGCAGCCGTCATGTAATCCTGGCTGCTGTAGCTACTGCGGGCCAGAGCCACCAGTCGCTGGATTTCGTCAGAGCTTGTCAGCTGACTCTGGGCCTCTCTCTCCTCTTTGTCGCTGGGGTTGGACTTCAGCTGTGAGATTATGAGGAAAGACATTGTATCAAGTATCTGTTGTCACAACGTCACTATCGGGAGAAAAGCTAGAGTGACGCAACAAAATTATACTATAAACTATGTGTACTTAACAAAGCTTTATCCTGTCACCTCTGTGTTCCAATATGAGCGCTTAGATTCTAGAGAGATTGTAGTGGCCAACTTTGCCTCCTGGAAGCACTGCCAATCACCGCAGTGCTCACTATTCCCTCCACCCATTACATTATAATCCTCCCCATCATATAGGTCATCATATTCACGAGAGCAATCTCGGCTAATGAGACATCCTTTACAGGGAGACCTGGCTACCCTTTAGGCATTTCCTGCTAACTCAGCTTAGGGAAAAGCGCAATTGCATAAATGTGACGCATTACACTGGGCCAACATTATGGACTGCTGAGGCAGCAGAACAACGTGCAGCTCTGGCCAGATTCCTTGACATTACACCGGCAGAATATTGTCCATGTAAAAACCGTACAAGTCCAGATGCCAACGGGCCTCAACTGGAAATGTAATTCCTTGCTTTCTTGAAGTGGAAGGCATCAGAGTTGAACATTGTCTATGCTTTGCTCTGTGACCATTTAACCTGTACAAGTCCAGTTTAGTTTACGAGTTATTAAGTCCAGTTTTATACCCGAGGGTATAAAACAAACTAGCCCACTTTAACCCTGGGTATAGTCTGGGGAGTGGGTCGTATTTTGGGCTGTTACATCGGTTTAACCTCATAGTAGATATGACAAGGGCATTTATATCTTCTGGGGGTGTTTTGCAAAACTTGGGTCTAAAATTGTATTTCTAATGGAGAACGCATTAGCTAGTCTTAATCCTTAACAAGCACCTTTAAATGATCCCCGAAGGAGAGTTTGCTGCCGATTTATTAATCATCTACATCTTGTAAGATGGTTTATGGATGCAGGGTGCGCCAGTTTCATATCGTATAATGGGGCCTCTGTGTATCACTTAATTTGGTAGTTGGTTTCTAAGGGTTTTGTTAAAGGTAGAGCAAGCGACTCTAATCCAATACAAAAATTCAAATTCAGTTACTATCTCCTCACGGTCCGCTAGCTGTCCCTTCTGTGTGTGTGTGTGTGCTGTTTTTTCATACACAGTAAATAGGAATACATATGTCCATGAATTTGGGAGAAAGAGCTCCTGGAGGAGCATAGAAGGGAGGGGGGCTCACTCCACCGATTGTCTGTATTCTAAATCGTATTGAAACCACGTTTAGCTGCGCCCTTATGCCCAAGTTTAGTTCCACTACGAGACCCGGCTACTGGATCAACACTGATAAATAATGACGACTTCTCCATCGGTTCAAACTGGATATGACTATGCTATACTTACCACCTTCTTGAAGTCACTCTCTGCTTCGTCGAGCCTGCCCTGCTTCAGGAGGAGATTACCTCTCTGAAGTCGTGCCTGTTTAGAGAGAAAGAGAACTTAAAAGAAAATATAAAACAGTCTTGTCAACACAGCTAACCGGTTTCCCAGCATAGTTGTGCCTTCAGGTGAAATAAACTGATAAGATAAGATAAAATAAGATAATCTTTTATAAGTCCAACAATGAGGAAATTTGCCTTGTTTCAGCAGCAAAGGAGGTATTAAAAATAGAAGAAACATCAGTAAAAACAAGTAATGGATAAGTAAACAAGAAATATGAACAAAAGTAAATATTAAAACATTAGAAATACTATATACAATGCAAGCAGAATATGAAAGGATTGCACAAAAAACAATCAAATTGCACAGATAGAAACTGAGTATTGCAAAGTTTACTGAAGTGATTTGGGTCATGTGGTCGACCGGGAGCAGTGCTGGCTAAACATCTGTAGTAGCTAATTCCTTTTATCGGATCGGATGCGTTTCTCACATTGCTCTGTCAGAAGTACAGTACAGTACAGTACAGTGTGTGTTCCCGGTGAGGCTGCAGTGGGACATGACAGTCATCATTTACCGATGTGAAGTCTGGTTTGAGCTCAATGACTCTGCTCAAATCCGGCAGCGCAGACTTCGACTTCCCCATTGCCAGGAACACCGTGGCTCTCCTGTAGTAGGCCATGTAGTTCTTGGGGTCTCCGTCTGACAAAAACAACAATGTAAACATGAGTGAGAACAAAGTTTTGCACTAGAAGGGGAGACTAAAGTAGCTGTGTAGGTCATGGGACACTTCACTTACCTACAGCCGCGTGGAAGTGAGAGAGGGCATCGGCCAGCTGACCGGCAGCGAGCAGCTTCTTCCCCATCTCTATGTGATTGTCCACGCTCCCGTCCCGTCCACACGTCACCCCTGGAACACGCGCACAACATACTCAGCATGATTTTTTTCTCACACACACACACACACACACACACACACACACTAACGACCACGGTGTCGTTTCTCTCCTGTCGTGGTGCATTCACGTGCACGACCGACCACCACTGACAGGTGTGACGTTGTGACGCCGGAGACGACTTCGACGTGAAGCTGCAGCTGCATGGTTGAAGTGAACAGCATGTTAGTTAGCTCGTTGACTAACGTTACCAAAGTAGTTTTTAAATCACCTGAAGGCAGAAAACAAGCTAATTGCTCAAAAAAGCCAACAAGGAAATAAAGGCTAACCTCGATACAACCGACTAGCTAGCTTAACATTAGCCGACACTGTTGTGGGTTTTGTTGACAAAAAGCAGCAGGCTGTCTGGAAGTTATGGAAGCGTGAAGTTGGTTTGCTGTCGTTAGCTTGGCTCAGTAAAGTGCAGTTCGAGTGAATATGTCAGCTTCTTACCTTCGTATCGCATGTCAATCAGAACGAGAACATACGGGATGTAAGTCAGTATTCTGTGAGCTACATGGTCAACGGACACCATGGTGGAATGTTGATCTGACGAGTCCGCGTTCTCCCGATGTCCCCGCACGAGCTGAGCCGACGTAGTTTTAACTAATAATAACTCGCTTTATCCTCAACTGTCCCATAACATGAGTGGTTTTCTGCATTGCTTCCCTGTCCCCCCACTTACTCTCACGCACACACACACACACACAGTAGCAGAGCAGAAACATGCAACCGACCCGATCGTGGGTAACTGTGATTGGCTGGATGGTTTGGAAAACCACGCCCACATTGGTTGGTTCAACGGAGAGGAGCCACGGCAGCATAAAGAGGGAGAGAGAGAGAGGGTGGGAGAGAGAGAGAGAGAGAGAGAGAGAGAGAGAGAGAGAGAGAGAGAGAGAGAGAGAGAGAGAGGGGGGGAGGGAGGGAGGGAGAGAGAGGGGGAGGGAGGGAGGGAGAGAGAGAGAGAGAGAGAGGGGGAGGGAGAGAGAGAGAGAGAGAGAGGGAGGGAGAGGGAGGGAGAGAGAGAGAGGGAGGGAGAGAGAGAGAGAGGGGGGGAGTGTGAGAGAGAGATAGGGAGAGAGAGTGAGAGCGAGAGAGAGAGAGAGAGTTCTATCTCAACTTGTACATCAACTCAATTCAAATTCCGTTTATTGGCATGGGAAGAAAACAGAATGTTTACATTGTCAAAGCAAGTGTGAAGAAAAATAAAATAAAGATAACAATGTACATACAATAGTAGTAAACTAGAATAAAGTGGAAAAAGATCTGTGCGATGTTGTATGTAAATATCTATATGAAAATAGATTAAGTTTAATTATGAATATGAACGGATTTCTCGGGAGTTTTGTCGTTAAAATATTATTTAGAAATTCTCACTGTCTCTTTTTTGGGGGGAGGGGGCGTGTTTAATATGTGAGACGACTCCTCCCACCCTCCCTTCTCCATCGACCACTGAGGTCGCTCGATTTGAACACCAGGAAGGCGCGAGCCGACCACACGAGGAAGCAGGAAGGAAGCAGTCGGCACGGCAGACCACAACGAAGGAATGAGGTATCATACTTACCAACTATCTATGAAGAAATCAGAATCATCAGAAAAGTGCAGGGCTAATGGAGTTGTAGTTTTCTTGTGACGTTGTTATGTTGTTGCGCGGTTACAATGAATTGAGGTCTGACGTCAGGAACTCGTGAATGCTTTGGGAAAACAACAAAACATATGTGCTCTTCCGTGTTGGGAACTTATGCTATCGCAAGCCTAACGTTCTGCAGGGAGTGTATTACAGAAACGTCCTATCTTAAGACATTTAAACACGTTTTAAGTTGTTTTTAAAGTCTGGAGAATGGACAATACTTGAGCTAGAATTGTATTCTTCTATCTGTCTACTATGGGTCTTGATTTATATGTTGATGTAGTATTGTGAATACTTGCACTGCCATGCAGCCCTATTTTCTATTGTCAGCCACCTTTTTGATATATTTTAGCTGTGGAAGTAGGTACTATATATATATATATATATATATATATATATATATGTATATTATTGCCTGTCTAATATCCGACTGCAAGTGAATGCAGCACGAGACGACTCCACCGTGTCATCGTGTCGTCCCCTCTCCCCATATATATATATATATATGTGTATATATATATGGGGAGAGGGGACGACACGATGTAAGTTAATGGAATCTGTGAATAAACTGACTATTGCACTCAAGTTGGACTAATGATTGAAAGCAAATACCAATGACTTACTGTTAATTAAAGTGATTATTGCAGAAAAAGTCTTTGCATAGATTTGGTACCCCCACTGGTGTAATAAGGTAAAAAACAGTATTTTGTTGTAAACAGGATTATTCAGTTATAATTAATTTAAATTATTTCTGTCACCTTCTATGTTTCTATTTAAGGCTTTAATCATGTGCCACAATAATGTGGCCTAATGTTATTGAGTTAAAATAGCTTAATTTGGGGGCTTTCCAAGTAAATATTGATTGATGGGACTGGGACTAAATCAGCATAGCAACCTGTTTTTTTTAACGGAAAGAACCCAAAACCTTCTTGCTTCGAGGCGACAGTGCTAACCATTACATCCCCGTGCAGCCCGAGTCAAGTCAAGTTTATTTATAAAACTCTCAAAACCAGAGTTGACAAAATTGCTGTACAACAACAAAAAACAGAGAGAAACACAAAAATATAATACAATATGATAAAATAAAATAAGATAAAAGAGAATATAAAACAATTAAGGGCATACTTAAGGCGTATACTCATGCTCATCTCAAATTACTTTCTGTTACTGTATGTATCAGTAATCAATTTCATATTATTGCAAATTTTAAAAACATCTTACAATATTAAGCAATGTCTAATGAAAGCATGGATCCATTTTGTGTTCATAGATAGTTTCTGTTTCTTTAACACAGTTAAAATGTACAGTAATGTTTTACTCAGTTCAGAGGTCAAGAACATCACATACATAAAATTGTAAAAATGGTAATGTTTTCTTGGTTCGATGACTTACTGTGAATTATGCATCAAACTGAGCTCCTGTGTACCTGAAAAGAAAACTTGCACACACATAGGAGAAAACAAACCTTGTATGCAACAGATATTTTTATATTACAGTTGGAAATTTTTGAACATTCAAATTTGCATTAATCGCTCAGGGTCTCAAATAAGTCACACGTATTCATTACTATCTGTCGTCTTGGTGATACTGGTGACCCCAGATGAATTACTGGCTGTCGTCCTGGTGATACTGGTGACCCCAGAGATGCTGCTGTCTCCACTTCGACTGGTGTTCCTGGATTTTCTGCTCTCACTCCTCTTGGTACCAGCCAAAGACGCTGGGCCCTTTCTAGTCGGGACAACTGTGTAGGCATCAGGGTACTGGTATGCGGGGTAGCGCTTTGAGCTGTTAGGATGAAATTCAAGAAATGTAAGATTATTATTTTTTCTTTAGGTAGAGGTGTGTGGGTCGGGTGGTTAATAGAAATATTGGATTTTTTTTTTACCTTGAATGGCATCCTTCCCTTCCTGCAAATATACTGTAAATGAGGCCTCCAACAACAAGTAAGGTGGAGCCGCCCCAGCCGACAAAGACACCAACACCTATTTCAAACCTGGCATTAAATGAAAGGGTATTTCATCAAGCTACTGTTTTTCCCTCATGGTGTATTGTGATGAAAGTTAATAACATGGCTAGTTTGTTAAATTTATTTCCCATTGTACTTACTTCTGAGCTTTGTAATGAGGGTCATCAAACTCTGATCTAATTTTGTTTCCATAATAGGAGAAAGCAATCATTGAACACATCCCTGAAACAATACACATACTTATTAAAGATCAACCGTTCAGTGACTTCTTTGAAATAACCCTCAGTGTAACGTTTTACCTCCGATAAAGTAGTTCATCCCCCCAGCAAAGGTTACTCTTGCATTCGATATCTCAGATCCCCCAATCTTAGTGCACTTCATTCCCACTAAGACCAGAACGGATCCAAAGAAAGACAAAATGATAGCGATGATGATGAGAGCTCGGCACATGTGAATGTCCCCTGTCCACGAGCAGCAAAAACAAATTACAAAAATGCAAATGCAACATTCAATTAATAATCACCATGCCTTATGCTGAAATTCATTTTACTCACAGTTCAGTGCAAGCATCGATGGGATTCCCTTGCAGTCAGAAACTCCAGTCGAATCAGATATACAATCTTTCCACAAGTTGGAGAAGTAGTTTGAAGTGGTTAGCACTATGCTGTCCACTTCAGACCAAGTCCAAATTTCTGTTGGCATTGTGGAACAGACTAGGATCCATCCAGTCACACAGGTGACAAAGCAGCCAATCTCCATGTACATTACCACAGTCCTGTAACCCATTTTTGTGCTGATATCGAACCACTAGAGAGAGAAAAGACAAATCCCAGCCAAAACACAAGCTCCTGAACACAAACTGTGTCCGGCTAATGTCAGCCTGAAAACCTTGCATGCAGATGGGAATATGCATTTGAGAACACACACACACACACACACACAAACAAGGTGTGTGTACATCATCACATGTTTTGCCTTCCTTAGACTGTGTTCTTTGAAGGTCACTGTGATGGTGTTTGTTGTTGGTACCCAGGAGCCTGCCAGCATGGGTTCAGTTTTGTGTATTAATGAAACAAGGCACATCACATTCAAGAATAGTGAAAGATTCAGAGAAAATATCCCACCAATCCAAGACATATGGGAGGTCCTAGGTCATACCTGGAATCGGATAAAGTACAATTTTTTTTACTTTGAAATAAATGATGGACTCTTCTACATTAAAAGCTAAATAGTATACAGCACTGTGAATACTTTTTTTTAAATGAGTGCAGATGTATTTCCTGTCACAAGAAATAATGAGGGTTAAACATTTCTGACATTTACAAACACATTGTATTATCTGTACCAACCACCAGCAAAATTAAACACTGCTCCAGCAAGCATAACTCTCTGCTGGAGCTATTATGATGAAGATATGGAGTATAATAATCTAGTATTTCCACTTGATTTGGGAATCACAGTAGCCCAGAAATTCTCACAAACTTGACGTTAAATTTATAACAATGCTTTGTGTAGAATGGAATGCAAGCCATTATTTACACAGTATGCATAAGGTTAGTCAAAATTAAAGACACGAGAAACAAAGTATTAACAAAATATTACACTCGCTTGTCATTTACAGCTACTAAAATAGAAAATGATGCAGATTATAAGTGTTCAGGTGTGTAGTGTATTACAGTGTATTATAGGACAAGTTATTTTTTAACTAAGTTATTAAATGCACAGCAATTTTTAGAACTGTTAAATGCAGTAGTATGTACAGAGTTAATGTATCATACACCTCCAAATTCATACCCATGAAACAATATTCGGAACTTGAGTCATAGTGAGCCCCCTGATGATTGTAAGCAAATTGTGCTGCTGTTAGACAGAAACCACTAAGTTGCAATATACTTTGTACTGTATATATAAGACTCACCAGTGGCTTCAACAAGAAGTGTTTCATATTCACATTCCTCAAACTTTTACATTCATATCGATGTGCTTAAGGAGCTACTGTAGTATGAAGGCGATCCCTGGTTTACAGAGTTTGCCTGCCGTCTTAACGAGGTTTGTGTTCACCATCACATGTTTTGCCTTATACTTAATTTCATGTGTTTTGTGATGTTTGTTGTTGGTACCCAGGAACCTGCCACCAGCATGGGTTCAGTTTTGTGGACAATTTTGTTTTTACTTCAGGTGGTGTGTTCCAGGAAAACAAGACACATGGAAATCATTCACATGAATAGTACAAAATGTAATATTTTTTATTAAGATTTTTATTGCACATTGGTGAGAAATACTATTTTTTAGTAAAAGAAGATACACGGGTGTAAAAATCATAGAATCTGACATGACAAATATATTTGAGTATACACTTTGTGTTCATTGAAGAAAATAATTGCAAAGACACAATGTTAGCTTCAAAGCGTTTTTTTAAAACTATTTATTCATTCATAGCTATTCCCAGTTTTAATACATTCAATGAAAACAAAGTTATTGAATGAAGCATAAACGCAAGACAGCATTTTTTTTTTACGAAAACAAAACATTACAATTGAATGAGAAAAACAACAACACAAACTTACAATTGTGTATATGGTGCACTAACCAGAAGGCTGAAGGAATTTCACCTACAGTATGAGTTGTGCTGATTGTTAATTAACAAAAGATCATTTGACCTCCTGTATCTTTTTGTGGTTGTTTGTTTGTGTTGGAATAAATTATATGAATTAAAAATAGATTTGAGATACTACACAAATGCATCTCTTTCTGAGATTTTTGTGGGAGTTGTTTGAGAGAGCTTTGAGATCTTGGAGCTGCTGGATCGTCCTGAGCCTAGATAAGATCCGTACTGCAGGGAGGGTTTGTAGTAACCAGTGTACGTTCGTCCTCTGGAGCGAGGGACCATGTATGTACCTCCTTGATAGGCATATACCACTTTACTGTAAGAACAGAAATTACAAATAAGGCACTATTACCTTGGCAGATATAGAAAAAGTATGAAGATGGATGATTTAGATACCTTTCCGGGCAGATTACTCGGCAGACTGTCACAGCATAAAACACAGACCCCAACAAGATGAGAAAACATCCAACCAATCCAAGAAATATGGGAGGTCCTAGGTCATACCTGGAATCGGATAAAGTACAATTTTTTTTTACTTTGAAATAAATGATGGACTCTTCTACATTAAAAGCTAAATAGTATACAGCACTGTGAATACTTTTTTTTTAACTGTACCGTAAGACACCTGGCCCTACACTGGCAGCAAAAGTTGTTCTGGCGATCCTGTTGATGTATAAGCAGTAGCCAGCAATATCTGTCAAACCTGTGTACAGAGCTTTTGTTGAAACCAAGAAATATGGAGGGTTTAACATTTACAAAGAGAAATACACATGTATGCTCTGTACTCACCACCAAGAAGATGAAATACTGCACCAGCAAGAACCATTTTGTCCTTGCCTTTATCAGCTCCACCAATATAAGTGCACTCCATCCCAAAAAAGCAAAGTACTACACCAAAGAATCCAAGAGTTAACCCACACATCAGCAATCCTCGCACTCCCTGGACGAAAGCTGAGAAAAACATGAAGAGTTTGGTTATGATAAAATGCAAAATGATTCAACAGTAAAGGTACAATTTCTATGACAGTGTCCAGTTTCTCTCACACTGAGAAGAGGCTAATGTGAGAGCAAAATTAAATCATATAATATTTAAAGTATGCTCAACATCATAAACTCCAGAGACTGGATACAGTTATGTAAACACCCGCACAATAAAATGTAATAATAGTAATTTTAAACAGGTAAAAGGAAATAAATTTCAACTGATTGTAGCGACAATCTTGTTCTTTCAGCTACAGTCCAAAACACATGCCCACAGGTGAAGTTTGGAATGAAGAGTGACTGGTAAATTGAGCTTTGCCTGCCAGCTCAGCTCCTTGTTCACTACAACAGTCCGGTACAGAGCCTGTTTGATTCCACAAATCCACCTGTCAATCTCCCCCTCCATCCTACCCTCACTTGTGAACAAGACCCCAAGATGCTTAAACTCATTCACTTGGGGCAGATTCTCCATCCCAACCCGAAGAGTGCAATTCAATATTTCCCGGCAGAGAACCATAGCTTTGTACTTGGAGGTGAACAATATCAAGGTCTGATGAAGCCAACAGAAACACATCATCTGCAAATAGCTTTGATGAAGTTCTGAGGCCCCAAAACACCACACAATCTTTCCCCTGGCTGTGCCTTGAAAGTCTGTCCATGAAAATCACAAATGGGATTTGTGACAAGGAACAACCCTGGCAGAGGCCAGTGCCCACAGGGAATGTGTTAGACACCCAGCCAAGAATACAGACACAAATCTCACTTTGGTTTTACAAGGACTGCATTGCCCCGAAACACTATATTCCATGAAACACATGTAGACTGCATGGCCAAACTCTGTAGAGTTGGTCCACTGTTCCACGGCAAGGAAATCCTGTAATCTGCATTGTTCTTCCTGAATTTCCTTTTCAGCTCCCTCGCATAGACTTACTGAGGTATGTACAATATATCGAGTACTTACGGGTGACAGTCCAGAGTACTGGGAAGTCTCGACAATTGGTGACAGCTGTTGAATCAGTGAAACAATCCTTCCACAGGTTGGACCAGTACCAGGCCACCCTAATGATGAAGGAGCCTCCTTGTCCTCCTAGTTGGGTGATCCTCCAGTAGTCCATGGCAATGGTGCACAACACAAAAACCCATCCCAATGATGAAGCCAAGAAGCCCAATATTTGTATTAGTCGTTTCCTCATGTCTGAAGTCAGTCAGTTGAAGCCAGTAGCTTCCACTGAGCTGGGCAATTAAAAAGTTCAATCTAATAAATCCAATCTCTTGCTGAGTGGTAAGCAGGAGACTCGTGTTTGATTTTAAAGTGAGAAACAGAGAGTATGTAGTGTGCAGTTAGTGTTGATGAGGGCTCTGAACCATTGTGTGAAATGTTTACTGTAAACTCTCTGGAGTGTGGCTCCTACTTAAGATATTTCACACCATCTCTTGCTCTTTTCAGGTTTATATCCCTCTTTCACTGTGGTATGTAGCAGCAACACATTCAATATGGACTTATAGTAAAACAGCATAGGCTTGTACCTACCTAGAAATGTTTGATTATTCTTGTTTACAACCCTAACATACTAAAGGTAAAGACGCAGACTCTTATTGAGCATCTTAGTATAAACTGTAAACTGCTGCCCTCTGCAGACATGCGGGAGGAACTAGTATATCCTCATCTGTTGAAAAAACAAGCAAGACACAAAATAAACTCTGCAGCAAATTTTATTTATCTTTATCAGTTAAATTTATATTTATATTTTATGTTTAGAAAATCAGACTTCTTATGATTCACTACACGTGTACTTACAGAAAATGACAAGATGCAAACTCTTACCTTTAACTTAACTTTTTATAAAATCATACAAAAAATATGCATACGCAGGTTATTTACAACCAACAAGGAAAGAAAAATATAACAAAAGTTAATGCCATATACAGCTGTTAAAATAGAAAATGATGCAGACATTACAAGTGTTTTTAAATTTTAATTAAAGGTATTCAATGTACAAAATTATGTAGAGCCGTTGAACTTTCTTGTATAGAAAAGATAAATTCCCAGAATAGTGAAATGTCATATCTTTGAAAATTCATACCACTGAACTTAGGTAATTGTGCTGCTGCTAGACAGAAATCACCACGTCTCATGTAGTGTTCTGTGTCTTTTAGACTATACCTTTTAGGACTGAACGGTGGCTCCAATTTAAAGTATTTTATATTAACGTTCCTCAAACATATGCATTCTTGTCAAATTGCTGAATCCTGGAGGAACTACTGTAGTCTGGAGGCGGCCTCTGGTTTACAGAGTGTGCCTGCCCTCTTGGGTACGAGGAGATATGAGAGTGGGAGGTTGCACCTTTGTAGATATAGTTTGCCCGACTGTGGCTGTGAAGAGACAGAACACAGATTTATCTTCAAAAATCAGACACCAACAGTATATGACTCAACAAAATTCATACACACAGAAGGATTTTTATAAAATGTTTACTCTGTATAATGCAGACATAGTACGTTTTACTCATACAGACCTTTTGGCGAAGGAATCTGCGATGGAGAAACAGAGCATGCTTCCTCCAATGATACAGAGGACAGAACCTGCCCAACCGATAAAGAGAGCAGCTCCCAGTTCATACCTAAAGATAAAGAACAATGCAGCGATGTTACTGAAATGGGTAAGTCACATTTAAACATTTTAAACATTATGGATATACAGTTGCATGGTGCTTACTTCTGTGCAATAAACATTGGGTCAAAAAACTCTGATGTTATTCGATGTGCGTAAAGGGAGCACGCCGACAGTGAGCAGAGGCCTGAGACGCACAGGAAAAAGATCAAATTAGATCAACAGAAAATGATATTGGAAGAATAATTATGTGGGTCCACTATACTTACCACTAAGAATGAAATCAACACCAGCAAAGCAGGCAATCCTGGCTTTGTTTTTATCAGTTCCTCCGATTTTGGTGCATTTCATTCCAACTAGAGTGAATATAGTACCAAAAAAACCAAGACAGACCGATGCAATCATCAGTCCCCGGCATGCTTGGATGTAACCTGCAAACAGAAAACAGAGGTCAGCGTATATGCAGTCAAAAATAATTCTGTGTTGAATACTTGTCTTCTGTGGTTCTGCCCTCCCTTTATCATCTGCACACTATAAGGTCAATGATTTATTGACCTTGTGCCCAATTTACACATTAAGCAAGAAATACAATTAGTCACGAGTAACCATAATTGTCTTTAAGCACCCCAGCAAGTGTGGTGACTGGCCCTGGAATGAAATGTCCCATTCAAATGAGATTTTGAGGTAAATATTACCTCAGAAGTTAATCTGTTGAAACTATTCAGCCATGGGAGAAACTGCCTCAGGTTCCCAGTAAATCTCCTTCACAGCTTTCAGGCTCAAAGAACAAAGGCTAAACATTGACATATTTGGAGATAAATTAGTTTTTCCTTGGATGGGACTCGCATTCAAAATCAGAATATATCTGGCTTGCAGTAATCTTCAACTTGATTTTTCTTGCAAATTTTTGAGAGAGAAGCTGAGGGATAACTTTTCTGACGCACTACAATAGTTAGGATGAATCATCAATAGACAAAACAGAGAATTAGGAAAAAGACAACATCCGATATTACCATGTGCACTTCAACTGGGAAACAAACGCGATTGATCCACATCATTAAAAAAGGGTTAGATAGAAGTACAGTCAAAGGCAGTTAAACTAAGCATTCAACAAAAATTAAGAGCTGACCATGCAGTGCCAGCATTGAGGGAAAGTCTTTGCAGTTGGATACTCCTGTTGAATCAGTGACACAGGTCTTCCACAGATTGGACCAGTAGGTTGCGGTGGTGATGACTGTTCCATCAAGAGAAGACACCTTCCAGTAGTCCGTCGGTAAGGTGGAAGACACCAGCACCCACCCTGAAGTGGTTAGCATAAAGGCCACGATCTCCTGAAACATGCTGCTCATACTGCAGAAAAGAGTTCTCCACACAACCGAGGTCTGCGCCTGAGTCAGTGTTGGACTTTAAAAAATTGATCAATGGTTCCCTAGCTTGTAAAGCTTGTTGAAAACGTGGCTAGGCTCTGCACTAGCCAGGTCAATGGAAAAGGCTGTGATTGATAGTTAATGTGTTGTGAAGTGTTGAATTCTGTAGGGAGGAGTTTGACCCTGAACATCAACAAGTAGCCAATGTTCTATCAAAACGTCTTCCACCCCCTCACCTGGTACACGTCACTGGGACACACACACAGAAGGATGATGGGGACTGAGCCACTGCAATTTCTTGATGTAGAAAAGTGTTGTTGTGACATCTGCTGTATGTGCACTGTTTTATTAAGAACAAGAAAATGTGATGAACATGTTTTGTACACTTAAATTTGAAGAAAAACGTTGTCTTTTTATCTCAAAAACAAACTATTAACTCAGATTCCATCAAGTCTTGTTGAAGTAACTTAAAATCCAACACAGTAAATCATATTAACAATGATTTTCCATACATTTACACAAAATTGTTGACACCTCTATTGTTAATTTAAAATGTTCTCCTTTCTGTTGTTTCTAAAAAAGGTTATGTCGCTTTATTAATTTTGCATAACATAACTTAACATTTATTTCAGTAAACTGTGGCTTTATACACATTTTTACTCCTTTGTTGCCAGGTCGCAGAAAATCAATTTTAGCACAATTCTAAAAGAAAAATCCTTAATTCATTATTCAACACTTCACTTCAACACAAAACTGGTGATTTTCAACAGATATTGTTATTTGTTGTAGTTAGCATAACTCACCATTGCAATTATTCTCTGCATTGAACTGAAATGTTTTCAGCAAATGAGACAACACCTCCCAAAACAAAAAAAAAACAAAAACCCAAATCAAAAACGACAAGCAACAAAAAATGTAGCAGCAAACTGGTCAACATATAAAAAAGTGGATGAGAACAGTAACAACAGGAATATCATAAACAATAAGATCCAAATTTAACATTAAGAAAATACTGCAATTACAATAAAGAAAATATCAAAGAAATTTCACAAAATATTGTTTTTTAATTTGACGTTGATTTTCGGTTGGTATAATTGTCTCTCTTGCTGGCACCTCTGTGTACTTCCTTTCTACTTGACCTCTGCTGACGCTTCTGTGACTCAGACTCTCTCAGTTTCACATTCCGAACAAAAGATTACACATTTGCCATACTTAATGTGAGCAATAATCCTGGACGGATATTAATAAAATCGAATTATTTGATTATTTCAATTTTTTCAGTTTACTTTTACAAATTTAGTTGTCTGAATAAATAATAAGCTGAAATTTAAGACAAGACAATTCAAGACTTTTACTGATAATACACTATCAGACAGTATCCCACACAAGAGATATTTGTTAAAAAACCTTAACACATGCTAAAATCACATATCTAGTAATATTTTACTGCCCAAGAATATTCATTTTGAAGATAACTTTAACACAATTTATTTAATCCATCTCCCAAGTGTTAACTTGTGCCATAGGAATGGATGTTTGAATAGTTACTATATATCCACAAAAAATGCATTGAATTTACTGAATGTTCGATTATTGAAATAATTACTACTTACTAGATGTTAACTGATTGTCAATTTATGCCTTCAGAACAAAATTGATACATTTTTTCTGGTGATGACTAAGTTAAGGTTCTTTTTTACACATTAGGAATATTTCATAAAGCATCCACTCCATACAGAACGCATCCAACCAGAACGTTTTACATATTTTAAATACATGACCAATAGAATTTACATCATCGTGGTATTTAACCATTAAATGTGTCACAAAGAAATGTTCGAACATACAGTGTGTGTGTGTATGTGTGTGTGTGTGTGTGTGTGTGGCAGTCGGCAGTGACCCTCTGAATTTACCTTCTAGTTTAAGGATTGTATGATGAGGTCTGCAGTGAAGAGCTCCAATGGCGTTTCCAGCACAGTTGTTCCACAGACCCTGGAGCACCCAGGTTGCTGTAATGACTGAGGATGCCCGGCTAGTGGCCCTCCATTCATTGGACACTGTGGCACCAATAGTGGCACCCAGTCCAGCAAGGCCGCTGAGAAAAGCCACAATCTGCAAACCTGTCATTTGGTAGGTTTGTGTCGTCAGGATGTGTTGTCTTTTGGCAGATATGGGAAAAGGAGAGGAAATCAAATCAACCCCAGGCAGGCAAATTACACAGTAGACATGTGTTTCACTGAGATGATTTACAGACAACATCTCGCCTTCATCTCTAGTGGCGATGGAGAGACACGGGTCTCTAAAAGTGACATAGTAAAGGAAGCATGAGCTGGCAGTTAGTCATTAATTTTTGGGCAAGCAGTCTTTGAAAATGCTCCTTTTGTGTTCCCATGTTTTGGTGTAAAAAGGAGACCAGGTATCATATTAACAAACAAAAAATATTAAAGGAGTAATCAGTAATCCTAAAAACAAGAGGCGACGTGACGAAGTCCAGCTACTAGTTCATCTATTTCTGCAGGCAGTATCTGGCAACCGAGAGGCTAATGATTGCCAGATCATATGTGATGTGATATGTCCACTGTTCTCACCCATAAGAGTGTGAAGAGTCTCCGTTTCCATCTAAAACACTAAAACAGAGTCACCTTAATGCACCAGTGCTGATCCAGCCCACTGACCAATGCAGTCAAAACATTCTTTGCTCTAAATATTTTAGGTGAACATACTGAATGGAACAAATAATGGGTGACAGCAAATGCTATCCTAAGACTTCTCTTCACATGCTAGGTTATGTTCCAGTATGAAATCTCTCCAAGGTCTTCAAAGATGACTTGGACAATAATCAAGGATGTTCTTTCAACAGAATTAAACAGGACAGTATCTGAACAACAAAATCAAAGTGGGACCAAGAGTTGATGAAGAGTTTGATAGTTACTGATAATGTTTGTCAGAGAATCACAGAATTTAATCACAAGGACAGTTATGGGGAAAGAAGCCCTACAATTCAGTGCTTGGGAATACAATTTTGATCATTGATTTGTAAGTTCAGTTACATTTCACAAGAAATTACTTAGTTTCCCCCCAATAATCATCACTGAAATGAATACACTCACCAAGCAACCAACCTACTGACACTGTGTATTTCCTCCCTTTAATTTCATTACATTTCAGAGATAAACGTTTTAGTTTATGTTAGTCTAAATGTATCTGACAGATAATTATTTTACAGAACTATTTTTATTTATTTTGTATATATCACACTGCACTAGTAACCAAGTAGTTTCTGTCACCTAAAAGCCTAATTTATATGTGGGAAAAAAATGCTTTATGAATTTTCTAAAATAAGTATTTTTCTCTTGATTCTTGAAAAGTGTTCATGTCCATGGGAAACAGATTGAAATAACATAATCCAACCAGTCTGGTAGATATTTTCTTTTATTACCTATCTAAAATTATAATAAAATAACATTATAGACTTTATATATACTTGTCTTACACCTACACAGCTTTACTTTTTTACTATCTCTTACTTGCAATGACGTATTTGCACTGTATGGAATTGCTTTTCTTATTTGAGTAAACTTTTCACTTTTGTTTGAGTGCATGCAGGACATCGGAAAAGTTTAAGTTTGCGTTAATATGATAGGATAAGACAGGATGGAGTTCATATGGGAAATGATGGAGACTCGCTTCGGCCAATCCCAAATCCTTAAGCGGAGCACCTGACTGCCAAATCGGCTGTGCGCGCGTCCTGTGGTAATCTCCTTCCTGCGTGCAGGGTTTAATATTGACAGACAGTGGAGTATACAGCAGCTGTGCTCACAGTGTTTTTCTTCTCGGAGTCTTAATCGATATCCCTATGCCAAACAGCCTGCAGAGAAAGTTTTCAGGTTGATTTTCCCCCTTTCTGTTGCGGGGGAGGGCGGGACATGGCACCTATGCGTAAAGAGGCGAAGGATAATCCGTCGGCTTCAGCTAATCTTCTCTCCAAGATTTTCTTCTGGTAAGAAAAAAGCCCCGGCCTCACACAGCGACAGCCCCGTTTGACATGAATCGAATGGAGAGCTCTCCTCCTTGTGCGACGGTCCTTGCCTGACCACTGTCGCTGGGTGTGAGAGCAGGTGGACTGCGGCAGCATCCGTCCATGCGTAAACTCAAACCGCACTGTTCACACGTGGAGGAGAGAGATCAAGCTGAAGACGAGTGTCCCAAGTGTTGGAAAGGGAAAGCAGTTCATCTTCTTAGCAGCATCAATTGTTCACACTTGCTCTTGATATTACCTTGTTTTACACTCTTCATCACAAAGTGCTGATAAACCAAACAAGTTCCATACGTGGCCCCCTGAAAGCTTGTACAGGTGGACTTGCTTCCATAGCTGCGGTGTTGTCTTAATTAAGTGAAAGATGATTTTCATTTTTCTCTCATCTAACAAAGTTTTGATTGTTTCTGAGAGGGCTAACAATGTTTACCACTTATGTAATTGCAGTTTAACATTCTGAAGGTGTTGAGTTAGTGTTTCCAGCTGTCAGATAAATGTAGTGAAGTAAAAAAAAAAAATTGGCCCACCAAATTTATCGAATGAAATGCTTGTTTACTACCGACCTTCACTTCCACCTGCATGAAAGTCAGTCATTTCAGTAATTATTTTCTCTACTTCATATACTTGATCTCTAGTTGGCTGAATCCCTTGTTCCGAACCGGCTACAAGAAGAAGTTGGAGGAAGATGACATGTATGAAGTTCTACCAGAGGACGCATCCGACAGACTTGGGGAGGAACTACAGTGGTACGACATTAAATGTCCTCTATTGATTTAGTTGTATTGTATTTGAGCTATTTACCTATATCTAATTGTATTGAGCTACACATTTTCAGTTTCCCTCTTCGATTAAATAGTTTTAGATTCTTCTAAATTCAGAATCTGTAGGAATCTGTGTCGTACAGAAAGTCAACCTTTAATATCGTGCTGTGTAATCCACTGTTCAAGCCAGGTAGGATTCATACCCACCTTTCCACTTTGAATTTATTATTGAGCAATTATGCTTGTCCTCTGTGACGAACTCCCACATGGGGAATATGAATTCAGATGCAGCCTTTTAGGCCTGCCAGTACCGGTCAGGCCCTCTGCCCCACTTTAGAGGTTTTCAGGGGGACAAAACTGCCTACTGGCCATTCTCAGCATCTAATTTCATGATGGTGGTTTTGAAAAGGGGTTTACTCAGCACATTCTGAGTAAAGGGAACTGAACAAACCACTTACACCTCTTTTGCTATTACCTGTTAAGTGTGCATTCAGGATGTATGACTAGCACACATGTCAGTGGAGGGGGCGGACTGATCTTGACATTCTCGTCAGGATAATAGTAAACAGCAGGATTTGGCAGTACTTCAACAGAGGCAACGCACCCGGAAGTACTTAAAGTTAACAGCGTTCAGAGCTATCTCTCTCAGAATTAGCAATGGCAGGAGTGTTACAGCCAACCAGAGACTCATGGATGTCGCCACCTCTTGCTGGCACCACTCAGCCTGGAGTGGCTGAACCCTGTGTGGGGGGTTTGGCATCAGAGTTGATATTCTGTGTTATATATAGATTGTACTTTTCAAACTGTCACATGAGACAGGGCTTTTCCCCCCACACCGACCATTATGTCACATGAGTCAAGAGACCTAAGTCTTGTAGGTCCTTTAGGGGCCCCTTGAGGCGAGACCTTGTCTTTCTTGTTCAAGATGACTGTGATGTATAGTAGCAGCAAATTCCATAATGTGGATTTAAGGGCATCTCTGTTTGGAGAAAATAATTTTCTCTCTCTGAATTATACCCTGCGGCAATGATTTGTTCAAAATGTCATTATCATCAACCCTGTTTTTCTCCCAGTAAAAATGTAGGGGCATGATCAACACCTCATTTTTAAGGCATATGATCTATGCTTATGCTGGATAATGACTCTTCAAAAGTTAGATACTGTGGCGACTTTAGCGTGTTGAAAATTGTGTTAAAAATTGCATTTATATCCAGGTAGAACTCAGGCCAATTAAAAAGTCCAAGATACTGGAAAATATCTTTCCATTGTTTTCTTATTATGAATCAGTTCTGTAAATAACTTATCTTGGTAAATACTTTATTGTGTAGGAACTTGTAAACAACCACAAATTACATTTTGGAGTTGTACAAGAATTGCATTATATCGATTATGCTACTAAAAATGTGTAGAAGAGGTTTTTTTTTCCCTTGTGATTCCATTTAGAGAAACTTTCAGTCGTTTCTATTGTTTTCTTGGTAATCACCAAGCAGTGCATTATTCTGAGTAAAGACTGACTTCTCTTGTCACTTCTTCATTCCTTTCATAGGTACTGGGATCAGGAAGTCCGACAGGCAGCGAAAGGAATGCGCCCACCGAAACTTACCAAAGTCCTTGTTCAGTGCTACTGGAAATCATATTCGCTAATTGGGATTTACATATTTGTAGAGGTACAGTGTTGACACAAAGTGAAACCAAACATCTGCAGTGAGCAATTCCGCATCAAGGATTAAGATTTGTTTTAATGCAGCGCTTCCACATGTCTGCCTTACATCCCCCATTCTCTATCAGGAAGTCATCAAGGTCATTCAGCCGGTGCTACTTGGGAAGCTAATCGAGTACTTTGAGACTTATGACCCCGTCGACACGGCTGCAGTCCATGAGGCCTACAGCTACGCTACAGGCATCTCCCTGTCAACCGTCGTCCTGGCCGTGCTTCATCATCTCTACTTCTACCATGTTCAGCGAGTAGGCATGAAGATCCGCGTGGCCATGTGCCACATGATCTATCGGAAGGTCAGTCATCGAGGACACGTCTGTGTTTAAATGTAAATCCTCTGTCATATTCATAAGGTTAAAATAACTTGATGTAACACCTTTTGTTCTGCAAAGGCTCTATATCTCAACAGCACAGCATTGGCCAAAACTACCACAGGACAAATTGTCAACCTTATATCTTATGATGTCAACAAATTTGATGAGGTGACTATCTGAAAGTAGCTATATATAAATATATATGTATACATGTAATGTTTTGTGTGTATATTTTACTAATTCATTATGCCTAATCTTACATTGACCAATTTATCTCATCCTTTGTTTTTATAGGTAACCTTATACTTGCATTTTTTGTGGATTGCCCCCCTACAAGCGGCAACTGTGACGTTATTGTTGATGTATGCGATTGGCCCGTCTTGCCTTGCGGGAATGGCCGTCTTCTTCATCCTGATGCCAATACAAACCATGTTTGGACGTCTATTCTCCAGACTTAGGTTGGTAGCCACCCACGATCGTTTTCAAATCAAGATACGTTTTTCTCTCCTTTCTAAAGTTTCCGTTGCACTGGTGCCATTTGCTACCATTGCTCCCTGCTGTTTTAGGGCCGAGACAGCAGTCCTAACAGATGAGAGGATACGCACAATGAATGAGGTCATCTCTGGGATCCGTGTGATAAAGATGTATGGGTGGGAGAAGCCTTTCGTTGGATTGGTGGATGAGGTCAGAAGGTAGTTAATGTTATTCTGTTTTTTTTCATACAGTTTAAAATAACAAGAAAAACAGCTAAATGTCATCTTTTGCAATGTTAGGTTAAGTTTTTTTTTTTTTATCTTAATACTGCACAATGATTTTTAATGTCAACAAAAGCTCTATACAATGAGCAAACAAAAACCTGGTCAATGCGTGATTCCAAAAAAAGGGAATGCTATGAACATAAAACATATTAGCTGTTATTGACACACCTGTCTTGTTATTGTACAGAATGGAAATCTCCAAGATCATGAAAAGCTCCTACCTGCGTGGCCTGAACATGGCGTCTTTCTTCGTGGCCAGCAAGATCATCATCTTCATCACCGTGTGTGTTTACGTGCTGACAGGAAACACGTTGTCCTCCAGCAGAGTGTTTATGGCTGTTTCCCTCTACGGGGCAGTCCGACTCACCATTACGCTCTTCTTTCCCTTTGCCATAGAGAAGGTCTCTGAGTCGCTCGTCAGTATCCGAAGGATTCAAGTAAATGCAACACATCAGAAGCCATCTTTATACCCAGTGTGCCTTTATTACAGCATATTTAGACTTAAACTCTAAATGTGATTTTTTCTTTTTCCTCCTTAGAATTTTCTTCTGCTGGAGGAAGTTCTTCCTCAGCATCTAGGACATCCCGTGGCAGAGAAGAAGGACTGCATGGTGAAGATTCAGGATTTAATATGCTACTGGGATAAAGTGAGGAAAATTTTTGGGGTGTCTCACTCTTCTATCTTGAATATATATTACATGCAGCAATCCTTGGACGGGGTTTAAAGTCAAGCTGAGTCAAACATTAAACAGATTTTCATGTCCATGGTAAATCCTTTCATTTTGAGCAATATTACAGTAAACCAGATTTTAACTGACTTATTGAATAGTCAGAACATGGCAGTGTTTCAGTTCATTTGCTTTTTCTTGCAGATGATAGAGGCTCCAACTTTACAGAATGTGTCTTTCACAGTGAAGCCTGAGCAGCTACTGGCAGTAATTGGACCTGTTGGCGCTGGAAAGGTCAGGTCTGTTCTCTAGTCTCACATTTATGGTCATGCACACACAGATTATTGACTTGAGACATATTAGGTTAGTCAAAGTACAGTTTGTGTAGTGAAATCAACTGTATTTTTCCAACGCAGTTTTTGTGGTTTCACACTATGTTGCTGAGGTGAAGTTTACTGATACAATGGAGACATTAAATATTTTTGACGTGTATGATACCAAGTATCATGATGATTTCTCATTAGTTTAATTTTCTTTTGAATCGTTAGCTGGTGCATTCTAATTAATATCATGAATTGATCGAAAAAGAAAAAGAAAAATATACTTGTGTTCTTGCCAATGTTAATTCCTCTATCATTTCTGTGCATTAAGTATTGTACTACAACAGGGAGATGATAACTTTGGCATGTTTATATCTTGTTTGTTGTAGCGGCACACAAAGAGAAGCTATGGTTTTACTGGCAGTCGTGTGCAGTAACTAGTTTTCCATTTTGTATGTGTTGGGGACACTCAATGATGTTTGTGCACGGCAGTCCTCGCTCCTCAGTGCCATCCTGGGAGAACTGAGTCAGGAGAGTGGCGTGGTCAAAGTCAAAGGGGAGCTGACCTACACCTCACAGCAGCCCTGGATTTTACCCGGGACCATTCGCAGCAACATCCTCTTTGGCAAAGAGCTCAACCCCAAAAAGTATGAAAGAGTTCTGAGAGCCTGCGCCCTCAAGAGAGTGAGTCACTTTTATCAATCGTCATGCTGTATCAGCCATAACTTTAGCACATCTAGCTTGTTGTGACTTTGGTGTTGCACTTGGGCCCTGCTCAGGACATGGACCTGTTGCCAGGTGGTGACTTGGCGATGGTTGGGGACAGAGGGACCAACCTCAGTGGAGGACAGAAGGCGAGGGTCAGCTTGGCCAGGTGTGTTGAATAACTGTACAGAAATGCATTTTTGTCTTTGGTATTACAGTGACGGAGTTAACCTCCACCTGTGTGTATTTCAGAGCAGTGTATCAGGATGCAGACATCTACCTGCTGGATGACCCACTCAGCGCTGTGGATGCTGAGGTGGGCCGGCACCTCTTTGAAGAGTAAGTCTTGTCAGTAACTGTTCACAAATCCGGTGCAGAGCAGATGTCAGCACCATGTGTTAATTGTCATGTCGATAAAAACATATTTTCAGCTTTTTTTTTCCTGCTCAAAAAATATTTGTTTTCACTCAGGTGCATTTGTGGACTTTTGAGGAAGAAGCCTCGCATCTTGGTTACTCACCAGCTACAGTATCTGAAGGCTGCAGATCACATAGTGGTCTTAAAGGAGGTGTGTGCGCTTGTATGTTTATGTTTCCGCTGCACTCAAATAGTTTTAATCACAAGCATGTGTTTCAATTGAATTATTATAAGTAATAAGGTTTTTTTGTAGTCAGCTTGGATACAATGTTGATATGTTGACCCAGTTTCGATTAATGATGAATAAAAACACCACAACAGTCTATATAGGCGCAAAACTCTGAAGGATTTTACCCTTGTACTTACAACATGTATAATATCTATAAATATAACATGACGTTGTTAATTAAACTTTAATATTTTTTCATATATCAACCATAACTTTTTTTCCCACAATAGTGATATTTTACTTTCAAAATGGTGGAAGACTTTCTTGTGAAGAGCCTCCATTTGGATATCATTCTTACGCAACAAGTGTAAATCAATATTATCAAATTGGCAGAGTTAGATGCTCGCAGATCCTGGAACTTCTGCAACTGTGAGTTTGGGTTCTTGTGCTGTCAACTGTGCCTCTCTCCTCTCTCTGTCAGGGTCAGGTGGTAGCACAAGGCACCTACAGTGAGCTGCAGAGATTTGGACTTGACTTCACCTCCCTGCTCAAGGAGGAGGAGGACCTGGAGGAGAGCCGAGGCACAACTGTCTCTGGCTTCCCCCACACACTCTCTGACAACTCCATGTCCTCCACGTCCTCCCTCTCCTCCTCGCGTTACTCTTTGATCGAGGGGGCAGAGCCACTTGCGGTGGTAGGTATATTTTAATTCAGTTAATCAATTGAATACGAGTTTAAGCAGCTCAGGAAGTTAGCAGTATCTCAGCAGTAACCCAATCTCATGAGGGGGAAAAGGGCATGCTCTGCACCCGTTCAGCCACTAGAGAGCAGAAGATCCTCACCTTTCCCTTTTTGATTAGAGCTCGATTTTTAAGTGTTGCCGAATGACTGGTTGACACGAGTGTCTATCCATAGGAAGTGCAATCAACAGAGGAGGAAAGGCGCTCAGAGGGAAACGTCGGCCTGCATTTGTATGTCAAATATTTCATGGCAGGTGCAAACATCCTGGTCCTCTTGGTCCTCATTTTACTCAATGCCCTAGCACATGTGAGTCCGCTTCTTCAATTCATTTGTTCTGTGTTTTATAACAAAGTGTCGTTTGTATAAATCATCAGATAATTGATAGTCAAATTAAGTCATTTTGTTATGGGATTATTCTTTGCTGTGTTTTCATGTTAACTGCAGAAAAGAAATAATGATCTTTTGTGTTTTTCCATGTTTGTTTAGATCACCTTTGTGCTGCAGGACTGGTGGCTTGCTTGCTGGTGAGATTTTGTTTCTTTTACACCCTCTAAAAAACCCCACAAGGCTTAGAAAAAACCCTAAAACGAGGATAACAGGTCCTGTAAGCCAAACTGACATATTTTCACAGACTGGAAGTGGTTGATATTTTAATGGAAGACGACTGAACTGAAACAGTTTTTCTTGGCATTATCTGTCACTTGTTGAAACTGACCTTGTACTCCGGGATGGGAGAAATGTGTTTTGTCTTGTGCCTCTGTGTTGCAGCTTTCTTTCTTCTTTGTGTTTACTTGTCCTTGTGGATTTTTGTTTCCTTTGTGGCTGACTTGCAGGGCCTCTGAACAGAAGCACATCAACGTGACAGAGCACCTCAATGGCAGCTTCCCTCGGCAGCTGGACCTTGACCTGTACCTAGGTGTTTACGCAGGTGAAGCTCACGAAGCGCACATAGCTTTTTATGTACTGCGAGGCTCTCAATTCACAGTCATTCAATGAACAGACCCACAGTTCTTTGGCTGTGGCCCAAGGCCTTCAAGGCCCAGTGTATGTGTACATGGGCCTCAGCTGTACAGGGAGATAGCGACGCCTTTCTTGTTCACTGCTGTTGGATTGCTCCGATTATTTCCATGTCCCTCCTTCTTCACTCTTTCAGACTTTGTATCCACTGTGATATATCAGCATTCAAGACAAAAATCAAAATTTATGGAAAAAAATGAATAAAGTGGAATATATAAGTGTCTGCTTAATAATGTCATCTTAAATACATACATAATCTTGGAACAGGCATAAGAATAGCACTGTGGTGTGCTGATGTTTTTTTTTTTTATCGTCTGATTTCCTCAGGTTTAACCGCCACCTCAGTTGTGTTCGGCTTCCTCCGCAGCTTGGTTTTCTTTAATGTCCTGGTGAGCTCATCCCAGACCCTACACAACCGCATGTTCAGTGCCATCCTCCGGACCCCAGTGCGCTTTTTCGATATCAATCCAGTCGGTAAGTGCTCACCACCACCAAATCAAGTTCTCATCTAAATAACTTATTTCTGGGACGGACAAGGTTATACGAGGCTGATGAGCTGATTGTGAGACGCTGACATCCAGTTGCACTTGCTGTAGGGGTTATTGTTTTGACATCTCACCACTAGAGAGCAGACTGTTACTTATTTTGTCACGTTTTGAGCCACTTGACAAACATCCGTGTGCGTGCCCTTAAACTCCATAGTTTGTCATTTCTATCAAGTTTTATATGGTTTAATAATATACACATTAAAGTCTTTAAAAATGTCATATCAAATTATAAATATGTTGTCCTCAAAGTTTTACAATAATCAAATTATTAAATTTCACATTTAATTATTGTATAAATATAATTAATAATTTCTAAATATAAATATAAATAATAATCTAATATATTTCATATAAATATAGAAACTTTAAATGTGGCTAAACAAGCTGAAGGATACTTCTTCATCTGAATGTGAATGAACTGGCATCGTTTAAGTCGCTGCTGGGAAGTAAAGCATGTGTAGCATGATGCCACTTCAGTAAAAAAAAAACCCACCCTTGTGATATGACTTAATATTTAGCCATAATATTTTTGAAATGTACAAAGGGAGTGCTATCGTCTTCATTGTGAACCTGAACAAATAAAAAGCAAACAATCTTGCTGAATAAATGCTGTTTGCAGTAGATCTTGGACAGTGCTGTGTTTGGACAAGAGCCGTGTGCAAATACAGACATATTTGCCCTGTGCTCTGTATCAGAAATCTTTGATTATTTCATTAGCTCTGTAGGCTGTAGCTGCTCGGTCAATGGAGTGGGCAGATGGACATGATTTTAAAAGTGAGCAAACACTCCAAATGGGGATGTTTCCGTATAGAAACCTATATTAATGACGTAATAATTCAAGATTTGTTTGAATCTTTTGCTTAACATTCTGCTCTTCTTGTTTTCATATGATTTTTTGGGGGGACCTCTTTTAATCAGGTGAAGTAATCTCACGACAGTTTGTCATTCATATCCAGAGTCAACTGTCAAGTGGCCCCACTTTGATATCTTTAATTTTTCTGGAGCATTGTTAACCTGTCAACAGATAATTACTCAGCCTAATCTTTATCATAGTGAAATGCGTGTACAACACAATCAGCTCAGGTGGGAATTTCTCAGCAAGTCGGCAACTTGAGTCTGTATAATGAGTCATAATAAGCCGGTAACACAAGTCTAAATATGATTTGAGGGTGTTTAGGAGATGCGGTTTCCACTGGCATTAGAAGTGGGTGCAGCGACAAAGCTTTCCTTTGCAAAGCTGTGTTTGTTGCAAACACCAATGGTCTTAATCTTTGGCTTTTGTTTTTACTGCTGTGGTGTGTTATTGACGTATTTGACTACCTGACGGCTTATCTGGGTGTGCCTTGCCTGGTAATCTACACACAGGAGGAGAACAAACACTTTGAATAATGTAATAATCTGTTTAATAGTGCAGCAAAGGAGAGGCTTAACAGACACTGCTATCTGATTGCTGTTGTGCTGCTATCGGTCACCATTGTATGACCAGTCCAGTCATTACAGCTCGGCCTCCAGCCTGGCAAACAACGCTGTGTGTCTAACTGGCTTCATAGGCAGCAACTGTGTGCCACAGACTGAAGAATGAACCTGACCTTTCCTTCCATAAGTTTCATTTAATTATGTCATTTTTCCTCTCACTTTTATTGCTCTGTAACTTTTTTTTAAGCGAGTCATTCACTTGAGCAAAGCCTTACACAAAAGACAGCTGTCATCTTTCGTCTGTCTTAAAAAAATGTTTTCTTTCTCTCTTCATACAATAACCGTCACCTCCCTCACAGCCACGTCCATGCTCACCCATAGGTGTGGGTAATTTGTAACTGTGTGCCTGTGCGTTGTTAAGGATTTGACAAATGTTTACATGTGTAAGTGATAGGTGCGCTGCTGCTGAGCGGGCCCAGTGTCTGATAGCTGTCCTCAGAGTTAAAGGTTACCATTTCAGGCACCGCCGCACAAAGGTCCTATTTGTTATTCTGTGAATGTGGTTTGTAACAATAGAGAACATCAGCGGTGAATTATGATTGATGGAGAGGCTCTGTAGCGCCTCTGTATCAGCCACTGAACGCCTCTGCGCCATTTCAGTCATGTTATCTTTTGTGCCGTGTGGAGATAGTTGATTTCCAAGTTGGGGATTTTGGCGATTACAACCTTTATAATTTGCAACAATACTATTTTATAAGTTTTAAGATAGCAAGATGCAGTTGATAACGCAATGCAAACTCTATTATAGGAATTTCTACCACTTAATATATTCATGTTACTCAATTTTAGTAATATGTACAGTCTTATTACCGCTGTTCATCCAAATTTGATCCAGTTAGAGCAGCGCAGACAGCGGCGGATGTGTTGAGCTGATGTTGATCCCTGTAATTTAGTGTCATTGAGTGGGCTAATCCCCTCAGAGACTGCAGGCCAGGGCTTCAGCTCATCAGCACAGTGAAGGAGTGGAGTTTCAGTCAACACACACACACACACACACACATACGCGCGCCTCTACGTCCCTCTTTCACGTCGGCACAGTCGGCCATCTCAGTGCTCAGTGTCACTCAGCTGCGGTTGACACAGGGAACTTTAGATTTTCTGTCGTCGCTGGTGTGAGATTCTAATTGTGTTTGCAGAGGCAATGTTTTTAATGTCTGTATTCCCGGTCTGGCTGGTGTTAAGAGCAAAGTGGAAGGGAGTGCTGCAGAGAGGATGATGATATCGAAGTGTGTAAATTGAATGTGGAGATGGAGCCGTGTGTGTGTGTGCAGTGTGGCTGATAGGGCTCCCCCTCGCTCTGCACTTCCACTATTTAATTGCATGAAAGGGAAGCAGAGGAGATTGCAGGAGCCTGGCGGTGTGAGCGAAGAGAATGGATTTAGAATGTATTAGTATTGGCAGCAAGGTGCCGGCGGTGGGAGGCTGCCCCAGGCTCCTGGGCCCTTCATGGAAGTGCAGGTGAGCTGTGCCACCTCCTGCCTTGGCAGCCCCCTCCCCAGTATTCCGTCATTATCGTACTTGCTTCACTGAAAGGCCCCTCCAACTGCACTGGGGCCCACACATGGAGTGGCTCGGAGTTGTCCCCTTATCTTGATGTTTACAGGGAACAGCGATTTGCCACACGCCCTGCTCTAGCCGGACCCCACTGTTCCACTTCTTTAGGTGTGATTGGGGGCCCTGCTCAACTAATATCTCCACCTTAGTTGGCAGGGCTTGATATTTCCAGAGCCTGAAAAAAGTGGTGCAAATCACCCCTGGAGTCTCAAACCATGAGAAATTGTTTGATACTAATGCTGCTGATATCCTGAAACGTCTATACCCCTCTCTACAGAATAGGTGATATTGTTGACAACCACCCATAGTGATTGAAGCCATTGTCCCACACCGATCTTACCTCATAGGCATTTCCATGCAGTGAATGTCTTTGTGTAACTGCATCACTGTAATGTATCCCCTCCATAGTCTGCGCAGGACGGAGAAAGGTCTTTACTTCATCCCCTCTGAAACTCTCTGTTAACTGAGCCGCTTGACAAACAGCTGATAGCTGACTGATGTGCTCTGCTCGAACACCCTCCAACCATGGTATGATGTAACCCGGAGAAACCTATCCTTCTCTTATTGGCATTGTTTGCCAAATATGCATGGATTTGGGTCATCTGTGGCTTAGACAGTAACATTACATAAAATATTATTGGATCTTCCACAAACACAGTTTGACACGTACTCCCCCTATTCCCAGACCAAAGAAATGGTATTCTTCACGAGTACAGCGGCAGCTCTGCCCCCTCGCTTGAACCTTCCCCTCGGGATGTCTGTATGCTAAAGGGGCACTCACACTGTGAATAAGATTAGCCTGCCTCCAAGTGTACAACATGCTTATGCCACTTGACTTTGAATCAGTACTGATTTAGAGCATCGCTAGGTTGTTGTGGGGAATAATGCACTGGCTGGGTTTTTGCAATGGCTGTTATGGGGAGCCCGGCCTCGTCTGCATGCATGTTTTTAGGCGGGTGCAACATTTTGGATAAAGCTGTAAGCTGCTTACGGCCGTGGAGAGAAGTGATTACAGGGCCCACCTCCGTAGGACTGAGTAGGAGGCTGTGAGGCAACTTTTAGGTCAGTGGAGCTGTGGCTTCCCCACGCCTCCAGGGTGCCATACCACCACATTGTGCCAACATTCTGCGCGGCCGTTTCCCTCCTCTTGCTCCTTGACCAAGTCCCACCATGTTTCATGACCTTTTTTTTCTGAGACTACATGAACTCATTGACATGCCTGTGAGGTTAGTTTCACTTTATCAGGGGTTGTACCCTATAAGTGCCGCTTTCTTTAGGCTGCATTCACATTAATACGTTTTTCGTTTTTTTAAAGCAGCATCACTGCTCCGGAGGGCAAAATAACGCAGACGTTTCAAATGGATGACACAGTCACCCGCATTGGATTCTCGATTGGTTCTCATCGGTCATCACGCGACTACCAGCGGTGAAGGCAAAACGTTGAAAATACTAACTTCAGTAACAGTTCCACTTTGTCGTCGGTCCAAGAAAAGTAACAACTATTCTTACTTTTCCCCATTGTCTTTTTTGTTTGTAGTATTTTCTATAACCAACTGTAGAGTACACAATCTGCTTCCTGTTGACACAGGTACGCGCATGCCCTGTGTACGTGAATGGCCACGTGATGTACGTTTTCAGGTGCGTTAGTATAGACTGGGATTAAAACTGATATGGAGCTAAAATGCTTGTTTGGACGGAGATAGTTTTTGGATCAAAATGCTGTTTTAAAAATTTAGTAGTATAGATGTAGCATTACACTGTGTCACTGTGAGAGACAAGGGGTTCCTTAAGTACATTATGACGCCATGTTGGGGCCAATTTGACAGGGAATATACACTTACGACTTACACACAACACATCTGCAGCTTCTTTTTGTCTCGTAACTTAGGCCCAGTTCTAGCTGTAGCAATTCTGTACTGTCTGTCGGACTCTTCCTTCACAAGCAGAGATAGAGAAAAGCCTTTTTTTGTCTCGCCTGCTTTTCGCCGTTGTCTATAGTGTGGGTATTGGCTATCACTGACCCCGCAGTAAACAGTGTGTGAACGCAGCTGGAGTGTAATATTATGTGCGGTGGGATCCAAACAGGGGAGCAAAGTTACTAAAGGAGCCACAATACAGGGCTGCCACAGCACCTGCGGAGCAGCAGCCAAAAATAATGAACACCTGAGCAGATTGGAGGCAACTCAATTAACGTCACCGACACTGGCCGTCAGAAAATAAAGGCAGGTACGCAGCTTCTGTCGCCCCTTTGTTTGCAAACAAAGGGTTCGCTCACGTATTCAGCCGAGAGTAGGGCAGTTCCTATGAAACGCTAGACAAATAATGATTCATTGTTTAATCTAGATAGGCCTGTGTTTTTCATCTGTTATCACGCTCGGCGTGTAGCTCTGTTCTATTGAATCGAAAGGTTCTTTGGTAACAGTTGCTCAATAGTCGAGTGAGACTGGAGGAAATTCAAACAAACAACATTGTTTTTTTTATGGGTGCATAATGGATAAAGCATATTTGTATTTGACTTGCAAATGTCACAGAGGACTGTTTTTGGTTAGATCTACAAATTACATCACATAATAGATACCTCTGGTGTTCTCTCGCACTGCACAATTAAACATCGGCTAATTTTCCTGTATCAAATCTTATTGTAAAAGTTTTGCACCTTTATAACCGATAAAGGAAAAATCTGCCGTCAAATATCTGCTTCTATCATACAGAGATCTACTGCGATCAAATCTAATCTGTTCATTTGTGTTGTGTTGTTTCCCAGGGAGAATCCTCAACAGGTTTTCAAAGGACATTGGTTACCTGGACTCACTGCTCCCGTGGACGTTTGCGGACTTTATCCAGGTGAGTCTCACCTCGGCAGGTTTGGTCGCTGCCGCTGCAGCATGGGGAGGCCATTTCATGCCTGGCTAAACCTGCTTTGTGGTCTGGGTCCCCTAATCTGGAAACAATTACTGTAGGATTACCCGCCAGCGCGGCCCAGCGCCTGCACAGATTTAATAAAAGTGTGCACATAGGCTGGAGGGCGTGGCTCCCCCAGTGTGACACAACAGAAACGGCATCTTCAGAGAATGTGTATGGAGACTACTAAGCAAGTGATTGGGACAGAAAAGAAACCAAAGGGGAAATAAAGGCCACGGGATGATTGGGTCAGATGTTGAGGAAAACAGTGGGGAGGGGAGGAGGAGGGTGACGAGGATGATGTGTTGAGTGTCAAAGAGGAAAAAGTGTGATCAGCAGGCGTACAGCAGCGGAGCTGGAAGCGTGGTCGAGGGGGAAGGGGACAGGTCAGTTGGAACAGATCCAGAAGCAGGACTTACTCCTCTTAGCACAATTTTACCTACGGTTCTACGGCCTTACAGGCCTGGTAGCCAAGGGCCACCCTGGTGCACGACCAGGTTGGGTTACCAGAATGCCACCCTGCCACGGTGACAGCCATCTCCCACGAAAGCCTGAGGAGATGAGCCAGCTCATGCACCTAGCGCCACAAAGAAGGGAATGTTCGCTGCACAATTCGAGGTAGAGGAGCAGGCGTGGCTCCTTGGTTTGGGCCAAAGAATAGAACAAAGGCGTGCTGAAAACGAATCCCCCCTTCACAATGCCTGAGTGATGTTTGTGGCAGATACCCATCTCACAGTAGACAAAAGCCATCTTAAATGCTGAAAGCACAAAAGATCATTCGCACAAAGGCTTTTTGTCTGCCATAGTTCCCCTCATTTTGATAATAAGGTGAATAATGGCCGGAGTAAAATAATAACTTTGTGGAAGGCCCATAAGGTCCAACAAAAAAAAGGGAAAGTAGAATAGGTCATGAGTGAAAACGGACAGTGCTTCATATATGACGTATACATTCCACCATATTGTTTATCCCCTTTGTTATTAGAAACAAGAGACACAACATTATTTCAAGTACGTTTCTATATTGCAGTGAAAAGTGACATAATAAGAATAAAGTGTTGAAATAAGACTAAATATATATAATGTGGCTGTTGTTTCTGCTGGTGTTTCGCTGCCACGGAAAGTTGGAGGTGATCGTGATGGTGGACAGAGGTGGCATCTTTTGGTGCTCTTTCTTTTTTGTTGCTCTTCTTTGCAGGTGTCTTTCACGGAGCAGTCTTTTATGCTTTCAGGAAGGACGATTTTCACTCTTTTTATCAAAGTATTAGCCTCGCAGAAAAGCCGCTGATCCCGACTATTGTTGCTCACTCGTGGAGGGACATTTCCCTATAGTCATTGTTTAAATGGTTGTCATTGGGGAATAAAGTGAAACTTCATAAACAATGCCCTAACTGGTTTATCTCTCCCTATGGGGAGAGAGCGCTTCTCTGCGGGGATTTGCACCAGAGCTTCCTCCTTTATGGTGGAGTAAGCACTTCACAGCCTCTCAGCTCTGCCCCCATACCCGCCTAACAAGGGGATTCCCTCAAGCTGGGTGAACCTGGTTAAACCCCGGAGTCCGATTTTTTGCACAGGTCTCATTTAGTAGTAATTTAGTATATTGGGGAAAAGGGCTCTTTCTCTCCCCTCTTTATGGTCAGGGGACAAAGACAGAAATGTCAATTAAAAACACCTCAGGCTTTTGGGACTGTCAGCTTTTGTGTGGACTTGACCTTTAAATCCTGGGTTGCCTCTATTTTCACAGAGGGCGTAGAGGAGGAGGGCAGGACAATGAGGGGTGAGCTCAGGGGTCTTTCAGCGGAGGATTTTGTGTGAAGGCTCTTGACCAAGTCACACCACTGACTGTGGGGTCCATAGCTACATTCATAGGTCTTCTCCACCATCCATGCAAATTCAGTCTGTCAGGATGTTTATGCTCAGACACCAGCTGACAATTGCTTCCATTTAAGTGGGACTTTTCAGCTGCTCTCTCTCGTGTTAATGTCGTAGGAACATGCGTGGACATTTGTTCATAAATCGTACAGTAACTGACGGCAGTAAAACCTACAGACATTCGGAGAGAGAAAACATTCAGCAGTGTCTTTGCAGACGCAGACCCAGCACAGAAAGGCACAGGAGGCACACACACGAACACTAAGCGAGCATGGCTATTATCTAAGAACACTGGCGGGTGGGTTGTGTGAGTCTGTATATTGTGGCACATTGTGTGTCAGGCCTCTTCAGTGGCTTTGTGGGATATGAGAACTGCTGACGTAACTGTGAGTGCTGTAGGATGGGATTTCACCGGCTTTCTCTGCTTCTTTAGCACGACGGTGACAGAGGTGGTGAAGAATGCACCGGCTCCAGGCGTTACACAGGTCCGCCTGAGAAACACAGGAGATGCTCCTGTGTGGAAATATATAGGCTGTGCCATAAATCCCCTTTGACCATTGTTTTATGACAGGGCCATTGTCGTCCTGCGGACGGTGGAAAAACACAAGTGGCACAGAAAGGTGAGAAGCCTAAAGATGAACTTGTAAAAATACTTGTAGTCACTTATTCATCAAATTAGTGTAAATATAAACCAGAACACATGAAATCCCTATTGTGTGTGTGTGTGTGTGTGTGTGTGTGTGTGTGTGTGTGTGTGTGTGTGTGTGTGTGTGTGTGTGTGTGTGTGTGTGTGTGTGTGTGTGTGTGTGTGTGTGTGTGTGTGTGTGTGTGTGTGTGTGTGTGTGTGTGTGTGTGTGTGTGTGTGTGTGTGTGTGTGTGTGTGTGTGTGTGTGTGTGTGAGAGAGAGAGTGTGTATGCTAAACTGGCCACACAAGCAATACCACACATGGTCATTTGATGGCGAGCCTCGGCCAGCAAAAGCTTCCCGTGCGTGTGTGTATGTGTGGTCTTCCAAGATGCTGCGGTCCAGCACCTCAGCTGCTGTGACTCAGATGTGCAGGCGAGGCCTGGGGTCGTTTGAGCCTGGGAACTGACGTAACACTCAAGTCTCAATCTCATCTGGGATCTCACCTCATGTTAGTATGAAGAAAAAAAATTATCACTTTTGTGCGAATTGCTGTTTTCTTCTGTGTTTGAGGGAAGAAAAAAGGTTTTTGTGTTATCGACAGGAAGAGAAAGAGAAAGGAGCAATGACGGAATGAATGAATTTGCTGGACACCAGTGATTAATAGTAGAGAGAGAGGGAGAGAGAGAGAGAGTGCATTTCAAAGCCTTTCTCTTATTTCCAAAATGGGGTTGGAAATCAGCAGCTTGACTGAGCCCAAATAAGTGACTTCTTTTACCTTTTCACAACACACAAAGGCCTAATCCTTGGACTACTTGAGCCACCAATGTAGACAGCGACTGAGACCACCACAGTATGTGTCAGACCCTCCTCACCGCACACAAAACACATTGACTGCAGCTTTATGAAGTGAAAATGGCCCAGAAAGGGAAAATGTGAAGGAGGTGTCCACAGTCATTTCTCCCAAAGAAAAGCCACAGCATCTTGGCATTTAATGCTAAAATAAAGCCCAAAGACGGAGCAGAATGGATCGGGTCACGTCCATTGTTCCAGAGCCTGACTGGAACAGCCCTGTTTTGTTTCAGTACCACTGACCCTTGCGACTTATTGTGCGGCTCTGTCACGGAAAGTGTGGAATGGGGGGAAAAAAAATAATCCAGCAGTGACAGGGACTTCTCCTGAGGAATTTTCTCTACCATGCATTCCCCCCATTTCCTGTTTTGTTTTCGCGTCTTTCCCAGTGGCAAATATTGCACACTGACAATAAATAAAGGGAGGATGAAAAAGGGCTTGTAAAAAAGCGTACTGATTCCCTGTGTCCAGAGGGATGTTTAATTAAAGGGAAGTGTTTATTTTCTGCTGCGGAACAACAGTTGCTATCATTGCTGAACAAAAATATAGCAATTAACTTCAATTTTCTACATTTATTTGGACATCAAAGAGCTGATAGAATCATTGAGAAAATAAAGCAATTAGGGTCAGCAGAGATCTGAATGGCCTTTGCACACAGCATTGTGCCCAGTTTGCTTGAATGATTGAATCACATGCGTGCGGTAGCTTTCTTTTCTGGCTAAAGAGCAATTTGCGCTAATTCTTTATTTAAACTGTTTGTACACAAAACCTTTCATCCTTTTATCCACTTCTATGTTGCAGCGGGATGTGGCTTTGGGAGTTTTCTGTTCCTGTGTGGTTTCATAAGAGATATGGATGTGGTCCGGGGGGGGGGTGAAGTCTACGCTCGTATGGATCATTTATCTGAGTCATCTGTGTGTAGTGTGGGTGGGGGCCGCGGTGTTCCCGATGCTAACATGATAAGCGCCAGACCACGCAAATGGATCACATCAAACAGGGCCTTGGCGACAGAGGCCCTGGGGAGCAGGAGGAGGCAAGACTCCTATCTAATGGTTCCTGCTCCTCCTCTGTCCCCTCAGATGACCCTGCTGTCAGATAAGCCGGCCGAGCTCGGACCTACGTGGCCCCTGCTGAAATGGGCCCAATTAGAATTCAAATTAACCAACTAGCCAACATGAATGAGCAGTGTCACTGTGTCGCCGACCGGCAGCAGGAGAGTGAAAGAGAAAACAGTGTGAGAAGACATTTGTTCAGTTAATATTTGATCCCCTCGGGGGAAGGATGGATAACATGCAGTAATGGCCCATGTGCCACCATCTCACTTTGCAGTCTGGTAGCCTTCCATCAAGACTTAGATTGAAACTTATGTACTGTGAAATTCTTGGGATCAGTTGTGCTCAGTAGCTTCCGCTTACTGTTTGATTGTGGTGGCTGCACTGTGGCAATGGTTCGACTAGTAATACCCTCTTATCTGAGCTGCAAATGGGATTGAGTGGCTTTTCATCGTAAAACTACACTGAAAGTGATCATGCTTAAATGTGTGCTTAAGTGGCAGATAACATCTGTAATTAAGGTGCTAAATTAAATTTTCATCTCTCGGGGGCCAGTCTGAGACCACTGAAGGTAACCTCACGATCCTAATCTCCATGTCTTATGAATCGTTTCTCAGCATGTGTCTAATTTCAGGGTGTGAGGCTTCAATTTTATCATCTACCTATCGGGATATGAAATATGTAACACGGCTAAGCTTTTGGTTACGAAGGATTGGTCTCAAACATATGGCAGACGGTGCTTTCCAACACATGTCCTGCATTCAAAGTATACATATCAAGTATTGTTTAACATTTCAACAAGTTGAAGTCCTGCCTTCCCAATTTAATTTGAAATAAAGAAGAGAAATACTGTTAGAAAAATGTCAAGTTCAAAAATGTGTGTGGTTATCAAATCTGTTACATTATTGGCTTTCCAGCATTTTAACTTTATATACTTTATTTAATATTGGACCTGTTTTGTCTATAATGAATCATCATATAGTAAAAAGTATATTTCCCTCTGAAATGCAATGAAGTCGAATGATAAGCTGCATCAAAGTTAAGTACTCAAGTAAAGTCACTGCCACCACATATGGGCTTTTGTAAAACAATTGTGTCTTTAGTATTGATAGCCCTCAGGATACTTTATCATTTTTTTTCTTCCAGTTTTCTAAACACAAGTGCAAGTGTGGGTGCCTTGCTGTTGTCAGACTCATTGCCTCCAATCCTTTTTGGGCAGCTCTGGTATCCTGGTCTCGATGTGTCACAGAGCGACTAAGACAGGTGATGAGTCACTGTGTTGTTGAGGGCTGTGTGGTGTGAGCGTGATGTATCAGACACCCACAGTGTGGTTCCCAGAGCTCTCTGCCAGTCACTGTGGCCATGCCTGTTGGCTGGCTGCTCTGCCAGGGAGGCTCACCGGGCCAGAAGTGTTGAAGGGAAAGCCCAGGGGAGCCACGGATATGAGCTGCATTGGCCAAGTGGTAAATTCTCACCTGTTACTAAGTGAGAATTAGCGCTGCGATCGTTTTCCTTTCACACTGTGAGTCACATAAGCTCAGTCCCACAACCTGCTGTTACCTTTCTCTGTGTCCGTTTCGGTCGCACACAAATAGTGCTGAAAGAGTTGCTCTTGTTCAGTGGTGGCCCACACAGCAGCAGCAGCAGAGCTTTTGATTCTGACTTGAATTAATATTGTGCTCACATCTTTTCCCCCTCTGTCCCAGGTTTTTCTCCAAGTCACTGGAGTGGTCGCCGTTGCTGCAGTCATCATGCCTTGGATCATTATACCCATTGTCCCTCTTCTCGTTGTTTTCCTGTTTCTGAGATGCTACTTCCTGCAAACCTCCAGGGACATCAAGCGCCTAGAGTCTACCAGTAAAATGTTTTTGTATGGGGGGGGGGGGCGTGGACATGTCCATTTGAGCCAAAAGACAAAAGTAGACCACAGGAATGCTAATAGACCATTGAGGAAAGTCGTGGTCATTAGCATAAAGGCCAAAGGTGGCGGTAGCCTATGGCTCGGCCACACGCAGTTTCCTCAAGAGACGGGAGTTCATGACATCACATACAATGGAAAAAATGCCAAATGTGCATGACTGGGCCACTGCAGGCTTTAGTTTATCTTTGTTTATTCTAGGCTGGGAGCCCAAATGCACATTGGCCAACTGGTTCCATCATGATAAAGAACAAACAGTCTATCAAAAACCTCAGAGGAAACATTTAGGTTTTTGTCTTTGGTTTTGTAAAACTAACAAATAGAAACCAAAGACCACTCTGTCGCAACCTTGAATTAAAACTGATTGGCTTCAGGGGGACATTTAATTCTTACATGACGCACTACACATACGGCACACACTGTTGATTGATTAGAAGTAGAACACCTCAAAACATGGCAGCTCTGCATTTTCGATTATGACTGTCTGATGTTTTTATGCATTGTAACACACAGTAGAAGCATTTGGTTATAAATATATGATGCTTGGAAGCAAATATGTTCCAAGTTAAAAATGGATGTTGAGAATGTTCATGCGCTTAGTGTAGAATAAAAAAAGTGTTTGGGTTGAAAATTTGACTATGGAGCTAAATGCATAGATAGCTGTGTTTTGGTTTTTTTTGCTTAAATGTCAACAGGTGGTTGACGTTGGTGTGTTTCCGATTCCTTTAGCTCGGAGTCCCGTCTTCTCGCACCTTTCGTCCTCTCTCCAAGGCCTGAGCACGATCCGTGCATTCAAGGTTCAGCAACGGTTCCAGCAAATGTTTGACAAATATCAGGATCTTCACTCAGGTGAAAGACTATATTTCAGTTAAATAGCCCAAAATTCTTGCTCTTAAGTTTTTTCACACACATTCAAAGCCATTCAGCACCAATGTTGTTATACAGGTCATACAAATAATGTGTTTTATCTTTGTGCTTGTGTTTGTTAACAGAGGCCTGGTTCCTATTCCTGACTACTTCCCGTTGGTTCGCCGTGCGTCTTGACGGAATTTGTTCCGTTTTTGTCACCATCACTGCTTTTGGATGCATCTACCTCAGGGATGGTACTGTATGGGTTTCTGATTGAAGTTGTGACACATTATTGACATCTGAGACATCATTGGTGACACCGTAATGGTAAGCTCATAATGGTGTGACTGCATGTTCACTGATATTACAGGGTTGGAGCCTGGTGCAGTGGGTCTGGCTCTGTCTTATGCCGTTACACTCACGGGCATGTTTCAGTGGGGTGTCAGACAGAGTGCGGAGATCGAGAACATGGTGAGGACATTTGCATTTGAACACTTAAACTGCGGTTTATAGTGGTGTGTGAATCCGTGGGAATGACCTGCTTTTCTGCATTCATTTATCATAAGACATGATCTGATCTTCGTCGAAGTACAGACAGATGCACAATGTGCTACAGCTGATAACACATCAACAATTGCGACCGTTGGTGTCTTTATTGAGCACCCACTCTATACTTTCCCTGTGATGGTGGAAAAAGTAAGGGGACCCCTGGATTTAACGAATTCACTGAACGTATTTTGGCATCGATAACCTCATCAAAGAGTTTCTGGTAGCTTTGTGTCAGACCTGCAGAATGTTCAGGATGAATTTTGGACCATTCTTCCTCCAGAACTGCCTCATCTCAGCCACACTCCTGTGATATATCTGGTGTGAATTGCTCTGTTGAGGTCATTCCACAGAATCTCTATTGGGTTGAGGTCATGGCTCGGACTGGGCAAATTCCAAAAGGTGGATTTTCTCTTTCTTTCTGTAGTAGATTTACTTCCATGTTTAGGGTCAGTGTCCTGCTGCGTTCCCCAAAAGGAATTTATTTTGCCCTCCATGACGGCAAGCTGTCCAGCCCCTTCACCGTACTTTGAGATGATGTTTTCGTGTAGGCATGCAGTGCCATTTTTATGCAATATGAAGCGCTGCGTGTTCCTCCCAAACAATTCAGCCTTAGTTTAATCATTGGACAAAACATTTTCCCAGAAGTTTTGGAGTCTCAGTGCATCATGTCAGACTTGCTTTGTTTTGGTTGTTTTTTTGGGGGCGGGCAGCAGCAGCAGCATCCTCTACTAAATTATCTCCAATTATAGACAAGAGTTTGTTGAACTGTGGGACTTATACATATCTTAATTTTCTAAACTCTTTGAAAGGACTTCAAGCTTTTCCAGCTTTATACATGTGAAGAATTGTTGATCTGTATAAAGCTGGAAATGGCTTCTGAAAATAAAACAAGGGTTCTGAGATCTTGTCGTTCTGTTTGCATCAGCTGACGCTTGTTGTGGATATTAAACTCAAAATGTTTTATTGTTTTCATTAGTCAAAACACCTCCAGTCTTGTTTCAATGACTGGACTGGTTCTTTTGTTGTCAGCCTCAGGGTTCACATACTTTTTCCAACCTGCTCTGTGTTTTAATGATGTACAAATTCTACATGGACAAGAACCATACAATGATTTGGGTGTTATTATTGCAGGCATTGATTGGGTTTGTTTTTAATTGTAATGTAGATGAAAATCACACCATATTTTTTTAAGACAGATTTATACACAAATGCACATTTTCCTTAAGGTTTCACTTACATTTTCTTGCCACTGTGTATTAACCACTAAAATAAAATTGCCAATAAACCCATTATTTATTATCCCATTATTTATGATTTCTTCTCTGAAATGTTCCATAGATTTCAGTTAAATATTTTTCAGTAAATTGCCTTTTTTTTGTAGATGACGTCTGTGGAGAGAGTGGTTGAGTATGCGGAGCTGGAGAGCGAAGCGCCATGGGAGACAGACAAACAGCCTCCACAAGACTGGCCGAAGAATGGCTCCATCACATTTGACAGAGTCAACTTCTCTTACAGTGCCAGCGAGCCGTTGGTCCTGAAGAACCTGAGTGTTGTCTTCACATCCAGAGAAAAGGTTCTTGTCTTTATTCCCACCTGTGCATGCTCACTGGTGTGCACAGTCCATGAATTGGGTTGATATGCAGCTTGTGTAGAAGGTGTGGTGTGATTCTTTTTTGTGTGGCATTATTTCTCAAATCCATTATTAAAGGGGACAGGATATTGTGCTGCTGAATCTGGAGAACTATACCATTTGTGATTCATGGAATACATATCATGCAATTAAGACTGTTCAAGTGGATCCATTTGTTCCCAATTTGCATTTTGAGCTACCTGATGGCGACAACAGTTTATTCACTATAGAGAGAGAAGAGGCCAAGGTAGAGGGGCGCAGAAAGAGAGAGGGGAAGGCAGAGGGAGATGGTTGAGGATGATTGAAATTGTGTTTAATGCAGGGGGTGTATTTTGCATGGCTATGGTTGGCCAGGGCGGCTGATTTCACAATGGATGGGTTGATAAGTGTAGAGTCCCTGGCTCTGACAGCCCATGGGAGGGATCTCTGCAGCATGCCATGGGGGTGAAAGGCTTTGTGCATCCTGACAGTTCCCCTGACACCCTTTCACAAGGAAACCTGCACCTACCATCTACAGTACAATATACATTCATAATCATATAAAAGCACACAACTCGCCGCAAACACCTCATTTGACCTTACGCTGTTTAGAAAGAAATGGTTTACGAAGGGCATAATATTTATCTCCAAGGCTCCGAAAACCAAGATCGATAATGCACAGTCCACACTTTTACATTTCATAATGCAATACATGAATGGTGGGTTTGTCTGAAATAAGAGAAAAGGGTGGTATATCAAACCTTTTCTTTTATATTCTTAAATAACGAACGCCAAGGAACGTGTGAATCATCCACGCCGAACACGGTTTCAAATATTCGTCATTTGTCGAAATGGCTTTAAGTGACCTTGTTTGCATTCACTGCCAATCAGGAAGTAGTGTGGCGTTATTATGTGGCAGGTTGAGGTGGAGGATCTATACAAAGGCTCTGGGCTCACATCTTTTATCAATGTTCATTCCCTTTTCATGTTCTGATCTGATCATACAACACTTGTAAAAGTCAGTCATGTGTTGGAAAAAATGAGATTGTGTATTCCCCTAATGGTTAATATGAGAGTAGGGATCATTTTTTTTGGATTAGAACATGTTCTAAATACGAGTGATGGCTTAGACAATGAAACAACTTGTCCGCGAGCACACAGCGATGTGACTTCAGCTGGGAATGGATGACCCATTGTCTTGCATGAGAAATATGTCTAGCACATTCAGCATGAGCATCTATGTTCACGACAAACATCTAAACTTTCTCAACTGTGCTACGACCTGAGTGGAATGCCTGTAGCTCAGTCATGAGAGGCTTTAGTCATATCTGAGAGGCTTTAGTCATATCTGTGCCCTCTTACCGCAGCTTTATCACATTTTACTGTCCGTATTTGTCAGTTTGGTTTGGGATAAAATGATGTGTCCTACAAGGGCTCAGTAGAGACATCCAGTGGTCTGTTCTTCTGTCTCTAATGCCAACAGTTTCAGCCCATTCTGCAGTCTTATCTAGATTTAATCTCACTCAGGGTCACTAACTAAAAAAAAAAACAACAAAGTCCTGTACATCTCGAGCCTTTCTACCCTTGAACTTAACTGGGCAAAAAGGGGAGAGAAAAAAAAACTGTGTGCGAGAGGTGTGGTGCACCCTCTCTGTGTGTTGGCATGTTATGAGCACAGCGGTTCTTTGTTATGCAAGCTATGTGGTTGGTAATCCCCTGTCTAAACAAAGGTTTGCCCATTGGCTGTGTAGTGGCATATGACAGGCCTATATGTTGGCAGGCGGCGGTGTGTGCCATCGGCACCTCACATGAACGGAACAAGTGATGATTTGGCTCATGGTGCCATTATTGAGACCATTGCTATTCACTGGATTCTACTAGCAGTTTGAAAAGTTGAAAGAAACCGTGAGCAGTTTGCTTTTGGACTGGTCATGGTTTCTTATGAATGAACATAAAACGTGATTTGTCGTCTCTCGTTCCCAATCGTAGTTGGCCATACTAAATGGTCCCTCAGTGTCATGACACATGACACTAAAGGAGAAGTAAGGGATTTTGGAGAAAGCTTGTCTCTCTCTGTGTTGCTGTGATTTTCCTGCTCCGGCTGGGCCGCGAAGCTGGGTCCTCGGGTATGGCAGACAGACGCGCAAACCACTAGGCCACAACCGCGGCGTTGCAGCACTACCCGCTAGCAGGTCTCTTAAGGTGTCGACGAGTGATGTTTACAAACTGCACTCGCAGTGATGTCGGTGCAGCCTGCACCACTATTTTGTTTCCGATTGACGGAGCCAGGGCTGAGCCGAAAACCCGGCCCGACAGCTAGCAGACAGTGAGGAAATATTCTCAGATTTTTACAAAACGTCTTTTGCTATAGAATCGCTTACTGCCCCTTTAATAAACACTTGTCTTTAATATTCTGAAGGAGCACAATGATAATTCAGTTTTCTTTTTTACAGATATTAAAAGAACTATCATCTCTTCACTGCAGGTTGGCATCGTTGGACGCACTGGTGCTGGCAAAAGCTCCCTGATCTCGGCCTTGTTCCGGCTGGCAGAACCTGAGGGAAGAATAATCATTGATGATTTTCTGACTTCGTCACTTGGTCTGCACACTCTGCGCCAGAGAATGTCCATAATACCACAGGTGACTCTTTTAAATTGCTACAGTCCCGGCTATTGTGTCTCAGTAGAAAGATGTCATCATTTATTCAAGGTTAATATTTTAGCAATCCATATTTTTTTTTTCTAAAACTACTGGCCTTTTACCTTGACACCTCCTGTGAGGTTCTGTTATGTCTCATGTTTGTGAAATGTCAGAGATGTCAGATGAACACTGGTAACAGAAACCTTCACGCTTTGGCTCTTTTTACACGCCTGGCTTTTAAAAAGCTAAAACAAGTGAGGAGAATTACAGTCATCACTCAGGGGATTTCGGAGAGTGAGACAAACGGATGCCTTGAGACAGTTTAACTTTATTTCCGCTTGTTGAAACTGATACGGCATTAAGAAAATGCCAGCCTGCGGGTGAGTGTCAGCGGAGTGGAGGGAAGGGAGAAGACTCCCACGGCCTGTAATGTGAAGAGAGCAGTTCCCCCATCCCTGACAGAGGATTAGCCCTCTACCCCCCAAACATGGGAAAGCTGCTTAGACGAAGTCTCCCCCATCTTCACAGTCAGAGTCCCCTTGTACACCGTCACTTAGTCCAAGTCGCAAACATTTCCAGGGTGACGCCAAGATGCCCAAAAACAGTTTCATTAATGCTTCTTCTTTTTTGGGGGATTTGATGGCTTTCTGGCATTGCTACTACTTTAGATAAAGTTGAACTTCCTGGTCCACACTAGTTTGAGATGGATGTGATGTGTGTTTGATGGGATTTTGTTTACTCCCTCTGTCTCTCCTAGAGGGAGGTTGGGTTACGTGCACAATGTGGCAGGTTACGAGTCAGAACTTTTAGCTGCACGCCGATCTGTGTCACATGCAGGATGGCACTTTCATGACATGAAGTCAAACCAACCCTCAGAAGAGTCAAGCTTCACTGCGCCGCGCTCCTAGTTTTACAAACTTATATACACAGAGGTGTCTTGCATTTGTACAAATTCATCTGAAAGCCCTTTATTCTTCTGCTAGACGTGAGAGATAAAGTGATATTCATTCAGCCTTTCACATGGGGGGGAAAAAGAATCTTGATGTAAATTGCCAGTTGCTTTACATTTCCATGTGGAATATTGAGTGTGACATGTGTACTATACATTGCCAGTGAGGAGTTCCATTATTTGCCGCCCACAGATTTGATTATGATAAGCTTTTATTAGCATATGGCATTAAAAAAAGGATCCATTTCATTTTCTATTGAATTCTCAGGAATGACTTACTAAAAATGAATTCTGTAGCAAACAGAGGGCTTAGAATTGGTGGAGCACATAATCGGTCTATGGAAGGCTGTGCTTGAAAGCAGTTTTTTTCCCCCCGACCCAACATTGAATCCTCAATTAAAGTGTGTCACAAAACTAGTTTGAATTGGGACTTCAGCTGGCTTAATGACAAGGCGGTGTTTTGGTGACAGAGGGAAAAGCTCATTGGAAGTAAGGAGGTGGAACATTTTCTAAGTCACAGGTGGCAGGGATGAAGTCCTGAAAGATGTGTGTATATATATATATATATATAGAAATTGAGCAGTTAGTCCTGAGTCCTCTGACCTACATGAAGGTTTGTTGAGACACGATTTTGTATTCGAGGTGTGTGCGTTACAAATTTGAGCGCTCACACACATGGACGCATGTCGCCCTTTTTCCCCGTATTGCTGTCACAGCACCGGCTTTGAGCCAGAGCTGTAGGAGAGCAGAGATGAAGGAGTGGATAGTGAGTCACACTCAGACTAGTAGTTCTGTAATCTTAATGCAGGACGCTGAACCTTTTAGACCCATTGTGCACTTTACTTTTACTCCTGGTCTAATCTCGCAGTTGCCAGGTGAACATTTACTATCACGATTTGGGGTCAGATTCATATCTTGAGTAAGCTGGAAGTTATCACATTGCCCGGACTGCGATGAGGATACAATGGAAGCCTATCTGTTTTTACTGAAAGAGACGTGCACGCTGCTCTGCGTCACCTCTATTGCTGTGATGTACTCTGCCACATCTCATTAAAGTTTTGTTTCAAGTGCTCATTTATAACTGTTTAAAGTGTCCTACACATGTGTTACGTTTCAAAGTCCAGCTGTATTTGCTCACTGATAAATCGAATGTGAAAATGATGCCATATGAAAAACCTTATCTGCTGCAGCTCTGTGCAATGAGACAGTCGACCTGAGAGACTCCTCATACATTTTCAGTAAATCACTTCAACGTTGGAGTAGGATTTATGAATAAATATCCTGACATGAGGAGATGCCGGCTTGCTGGTGTTTATCAGGTTTGCCACAAACAGAGTGGCACGTTGGAACGGTGCCTGTAGACTCGCGGGCTCTTTCCTCTGCGCTGTAATAAAGAGCTTTATGCTCTCGCTTAAAGATGGCTGTGCAGCTGAACCTTGATACAGGTGTGTGGCTCACCATAAATACATATCTTAGAAAAATCCTAGCTGTCTGAGATCTGAGGCCGGCCTTTCGTGAGGTCAATCAAATGATGTGGTAACCCCCGTATTGACAGATGCATTTGGGCAGATGTTTTGACATTATCATTGTTAATACAGATACTGTATGAGAGATTCTTTGTATTGTAACAGTGATTGCGTGGCACTTTTTGTGTCATATATTCAGACAAACCTCGCACAGCTATTCTCCACCAAGACCAGTGCCCAGGCTTTGGTTTTCCGAGTAAAAAGATCAACTTATTCAAGAATAGTCGCTCAGACCATTGAATGGAGCTCCTGAGTGTAGCAAGCCCTTTGTGAGCATCTTCCCCTCACACATTGACTAGCGGCGCTCTATGAAGCCTGTCTTAACCCTTTCATACATCTTCCCCCTTGTCATTATCTTAACTGGCCACGGCCTTCTCTTTCTATATCCATTTATCCACAGGACCCAGTTCTCTTCACGGGCACCATGAGGAAGAATCTGGACCCTTTCAGGCAGCACACAGATGAGGACCTGTGGAATGCACTCCAAGAGGTACTCCAGCGTGGTTCTGAATGATTCCCCCTCGCCAGCCCAGGGGGGATCCCTCTGTCCCCCTGTACAATGCTGCCATTCAGCCTCCCTGCTCGCCACAAGTCATGGGGGGAAATCCCATTAGGGCCATGGGGCCCAGCTCAATGTGCGGCTTGTAACTGGGAACCATTGAAAGTGCTGGGGGAGATGTGTTTGGGCAGTCAGGCCAACCAGGATGAAGGCTCCCCCCACAGTGAAGGGCTTCAGCTCCTGGTCCTGCCTCTGAATGGGTTTGGTGGCCTGGATTAAAGCTAGAGGCTGGCCACAAGAGAGCACTGGCCAAGGTCATCAGTGGACCTGGCCCTGCATTGTGCCAGGCGGTTAATGGGTGTGTTTGGATGGCTCTTTAAAGACATCCCCACAGGAAGCCTTTATGCAGGAGTAATGAAGGGTTGGGGCTCTGCTCTCCCTCTCCACAGGTGCAGATGAAGGCCGTGGTAGAGGAGCTGCCCAATAAGCTGGAGACGGTGCTGACGGAGTCGGGCTCCAACTTCAGCGTGGGCCAGAGGCAGCTGGTGTGTTTGGCACGGGCCATCCTCCGCAAGAACCGCATCCTCATTATTGATGAGGCCACGGCCAATGTGGACCCAAGGTCAGGGGACACTGGAGTATGTAGGAAAAACATTTGACATCAATATTAGAGGTCAACTCCTTAATGTCGCTAGTGCACCTCAAGACGGGTGCTTTTATTTGAATTGAACAAAGGTTCCATTCCCTTTAAAGTAAATCAAACAGAAATAACAGTTTAAGAATGTGTGTGTAAATATATCAGGAGCACATTAGTGAAATAAACACCTCATGAAAAGATCAGTCTACTTCTCAAAGTGTCTGTTCTGATCAGAACATCCATGTGATATATTGATAATTCTGTCATTACCTACATTAAACAATTAAACTATTATCGCGAAACATGTGGTAATCAATGTGTACGATAATGAGAAACAATTATAAAACATGCTAGTCATATAGGGCAAAATCACAAGTCAAAATAAACCTGAATCTGTCTTTGTAAGCTGGCGGAGCTGTCATATCCTTTATTATTGTGCCTACTGCTGCACATACCTTGCTGCTGATGAGCCATTGTTCCGTGTCGAGTAAAATCCCTGCCCAAGGCTCTATAGGAAGAGAGGTTTTTTTGTGCTGAGGTGTTGTGTTCCCTTTCTCCTTTAGAACTGACGGCCTCATCCAGCAGACTATCCGGGACAAGTTTCAGGAGTGCACGGTCCTCACCATCGCTCACAGGCTCAACACTATCATTGACTGTGACAGAATACTGGTAAGTAAGGAAATTTCCACTGCGCCTCAGTCACTATTATAAAACGATACCACTCACCACCCTTGGTATTCAGTTATTGGGAAATACTTTCATGATAGATCCCCCCCACCCCCCAACTACTTCCCGATATTTTGAGGTGTCACAAACTTTAAGAAAACCCTCAACAACTACGACACACTGAGCTCCTATTTCACTCTGTGTGACGTGAAGGAGCCTGAAAAGAATGGGCGCCTTGTATTCACTTACATCTGAGATTCAGAGCTTATAAACACCTCTTTTTAAAATTGTCAGAGGCTTATCACACAGCGTTAACAGAACTTTAATTCACTTGCCCCTGTTTTTGCAACAGCTGGGCCGATTTCTCCCTCACAGCATTGCCTCTCGTCGAGCCGTGCACTCGTGCCACTTGATCTTTGGCCCTTTCCCGCCGCTGCCCGCAGAGGTGCCAATTAGTGCCATTTGTGGCGACATTTGTTAAGTGCCTACGGAGGACGGGGCACGACCTGGTGGCTGCACGGTCACTGAGAAAAGTCAAATATCGCACGGCGGGGGACTGTTTCACACTTACACTCGTGTTAAATGCCCCCAGATTGTCGCGCACCCCGGGGAGACTAAATTGGGACACACCTGAATCGCCCTCTCAAAATCTGAAACCGTGCCATACTCAGACACACAGCGATTTCCAAGATACAGACTTTTTCTCCTAGTATCCTGCTCCTAAACTGCTGATTATGACGGCAGCTGCAGAAGTCAGCCTTTCACGTCAAACACTCCCTGGAACTGAGCTTTAATGATAACAAACTGCCCATCGCTGCTGTAAAGGGGCTCGAGCTTGTCAAAATTTGTCTGTGATATAATTGCAGTCTTTTGTAAACTGCTTGAATCAACACTTTTCTTTGTACGGTTTACATAGCATGTGATGATGCCGAAATGATGGTGATTTTCAACGGTGTCTTGAAGGTGTGATTGTTGGATTTGACTGAGGACCACCCCTGAGCTCCTGAAATGCCCGGATAAATACATGGCTAAATCACTAAGTCTTCAGTCTGTCAGAGTCAGCGTAGTAGACGTTCACACTGCGAAAGGGTTGCGCTCATTGTCCGAGTCCCTGTCGAGCGGAGAAAGGCGCCGGTGTTTGCTTGTTGCATGAGTCACGTAAAGTGGAGGGTGCAGAGGTGCAGAGAACTACTGTTTCCCCATTCATCTCACACTGTCTGCATGCATCACTCAGCAGTGAAACAGCTGAAATGTCTGTTTTGTCCGAAGTAAAGTATACAGGTGGCGTCGCTTCACCTTCGCACACCCACACCCAGCATTGTGGGCATGATTGCAGGTTCTGGATGCTGGCAGGATCCGGGAGTGTGACGAGCCGTATGTGCTGCTGCAGAACCAGGATGGGATTTTTTACCAGATGGTCCAACAGACGGGCAGAGCTGAGGCCGCCTCACTGCTGCACACAGCCAAACAGGTAACCACACCCACCTTTGTCCCAGGACGGGGCTGTCGCTGAACTGAGTCCAGTCGTGGCACACGTAATCCCAGACTCTCCCTTTAACTCCAGACTCCATTGCTCACCTCCGAAATAATACAGTCAGGCAATAGATGATGTGCATAACCCTGACAATGCAAAGACACTTGATTACCATTTTAATTTAAAGTGCCTACTTGGAGCATTGCGACGACCTAACATTAATTTCAAGAGAGGAATTGTCCCTTTGTAGATTCACATCCATTGATTTCTATCACAGAGACTCCGTATAATCTTTTTTCCTCATAATGTAATTTTGAGATCATTTTAGAGATGATTCTAGAAAAAAGCTTTCTTTGCACTATATCTATTTTGAAATATTGGGTTTAACTTCATCGTGATTCGGGATAAACTTTCTATGGGGATTACAGTAATAGAGAATGTCCATATTTTTTCCCTGTGAAATTCATTTGTGATGTATTTCCCCCTTCAGACACTGAGCAGATAAGAGCCGGCTATTCATTGTTCAATTCCATTTTATGTGCATCTGTCTGGGACTACAGATACCGTATTGCAACTTCAAACAGGTCTTTGTGAAATAAGAAAAAGTAGGCATCATTTCATTTTCTCTCTGTCCCTCGCACAAATTTATCAGCGGAACTGTATCTTCTCAGCCAGAGGAGTGAAATGAGTAAAATACTGATTTCAAAGACTCAGCACACTGTGGTATTATTTGGTATCGTCTTACCCTGCACACTGGCGGATTGCTAGTGACATTGTTCAAGCCCTTACGTTTTCCTTTCTTTATTGTATGGTGCTCCCCTTAGATCAGATTACTGCAGCATCCATAACTGTCTAGCACCACTTATTAAATAGTGAGATGGTCCACATGTTGTGTGTCAAGTTTCTATAGTTGTCAGTCAAGGTTTAAATACATTCAATAATCTGATATCGACCTCTAGCTCCTTTGTCCACGCTGAAAGAGAATCTCAGAGTAGACAGTGCATCTGTACAGCTGTGGCCAACCTGTTTTTACATGTTTTGCCTCTTTTTCCACAAACTTTGCGTTATTGAAATCTTTGCTCTGCCAGAGCCTCTTTGTATAAACAATTTTGCAGCCACTTTAAGCAAACACTGATATCTTCCAAGACAGTTTAAAAAAACACCATCGCACAGCACAGCTTAAAAGCCGCTGTTGGGGAAAATTAAGTCAAATAGAACAAATAATTTCTGTGATTATCTCCGATATTCTCTGCCTCAAATTTCACAGTTGTTTATGCGGGTAAATAAGCCACTTTTGCATGCTTCAGTGACTGACAAATCCCTTCACCCAGCTCTGACTGGATCTGTCACGAAGCGCGCCATGACAGATCGTAGCTCAGATTGGACTGTGTGCTTGTATTCTGTGACACCGCTCCCCTGATCCACTTCCAGGTTTACGCGAACAAAACGCGAGTGACAGATGTGCGCTGTGCCAAGGACATCTGTGTCATCTTTGAGACGTCCCTGTGACAGTTTGGAGAGTCGCTGTGGCCGTCACTGACCAAATCCAGTACCAGATGTACTTAGCTCCTGTCACTGTGCATTCAAATGTGCTTCGACTTCCCGCAGACGTAGTGTAGTGTGTGCCGCCTTTGACTGTCATTGTCCCTTGGTCTGGAACGGCAAAGAGGCAAGTATCGGAGGCAGGCTGTGCCTCTATTGACAGCATATGACTGCATCGCTGTTTATTGATTACACTCCACAATGTTTATGTATGTGTGTCCTGGCCTCTTGGGTAGCTTCAGGCCTGCACTGGTGCAGAACAGAGTGCAGACATTGGGTATGTTTACCCTGGTGCAATGAATTATTAGTGGCTTAAATTATACATTGTTTTGCAGGACTTGGGTCTTTTTCTTTTTTTCTTTTCATTATTTGGAAAATGCTTGACAAGACAAGGAGAAGCCGAGAGGAGACATCAGTGTTTTCAGTAATTATTGTGCCTTAATCAGACTATTGATTCCTTGTAATTGCACTGCTTTTATTGAAGTCTTCCTGCACTTTGACCATAGTGGTTTTATGTCTACCTCAGCTCAGGAAAAAAACAGTGAGGTGGAAATGAAAAGTGTCATCTAATGGCAATGATTCTGATTAACACCAGGGACCTTGGGGCAGGAGTTTTACAATTCGTGGCACATTAACTGAAAACTGAAGTGTTTTTTTTTCCTAGTGTAATATCAAATTTCTCACTTGAAATTTGCTGTGTTGTTGCTGTGAAAATGTAGCAGTTTTTACTTTGATTAATAATATGAAGTTTAGTAGTTGTGTATTCAATTATTTATCTTTGTGTAGGGTTTTAAAAAAACAAACCTTTCTTTGTTAAAGATAATATCTCAGTGAATTTGCACTTGCTTAGTTTTAAATAAGTGATTATGATTTACAGGAGATGAAAATTGAAATTGCACACAATAAAACAGTGTTTCTAATGTTTCAGTACTGTCTTCATTTTACTTTTTAAAACATTGTTGTCGCCCTACTACACTGACTCACTAACCATTTCCTCCCGCTATTGCTCATCCTGTATTCAGATGTCTGAATGGCGTGTGCGCGCCACGGGTCAGTGATTACAGCTGGTCTCGACCACGATGCTACAAATTGGTAAGTGGTTTAGAAAAACAACCTGGTGATTATTGTGTTGAGTCAAGTGATTTTTAAATTTTGTTTCACGGCGGTAAGGTGGCACAGCTATTTGCTCCATTATTCTGACAGATTGATCGCGTGACACGACAATTAAATCCTAATTACAATGTAATTTTTTTCAGCACCAGCTCAAATAGAACAGAGCTGTTTAATTCGCCCTCGTGCAGACGGGAGGCGAGCACGTGACTACACGTTCAGAGATGGCTGTCAGTGAACACTTAGCCTGGTATAAAAGGCAGTATTTAACCAGGCCCGGATTTGGGTTGTGAACTGCAGGACATCAGTTCCTTTAAAAGCTGAGTGATTTACACAATTCATTAAAGCCAGTGAATCTTCAGCCGGCGTCATATTAAATGGTTACTTACTCTCAAATAGCCCCTCGGGAGTGGAATTGTTGGACTGCGAATAGATTAAAGTTTACATTGAAAAGAGAAATTGAATTCAGGGGTAATCAATAGCATAATGGGCCAGTGAGGGGAGCCGGCTGCCTGAAATGAAATTACCATATTTTTAATCTTAATTTTCCACTCTGTTTATCTGACAGTGTGGATGTGCAATCCAAACAGATAATGAGAGAGTGGGATATTGACAGTGGGGTCCTCTGGAGTGCTTGTTTCAGTGATTAAACGCTGTGATCTGTGATTACTTTGTGTCGGGTGTCAGGCTGGCGGCCAGGGCCCGGCGAGACGCAGGCACATAGCAGCTGGAGCATCATGGGTCTCTGAGGTGCCAATGCACCTGACACAGCATTGACAGCATGCGGGAGCCTATCAGGGACTGCGCCACACAGCAGCTGCCACAATAGCAATACTCAGGGCACTATCTACATCAGAGTCAGCATATATCCTCTCTGCTCTCCCCTCGATAACAGCCAGCACAAGAATGGTGACAACAAAGTTTACACAATAAGTATTATTTACCAGATACCTTCCGACGTTGCCCAATAATGCTGCCATTTTAAAACGTATCTGAATAGGTGTGCAAATAGCAATGCCATCAACATAGTGCTGATATGGCTTTAATAAATACATGTCTGAGAAACACACAATGCAGTTCCATCCCAAAGAAATAAAAACACAAAATAAGAGTCAGCACAATGCGGAAGCGGTGAATGAATTGATGAATTCAAGCTGTAGATTCCAGCACTTTAAGAGAAAAGTGATACGTTGGTGCTGATTCGAGGACGTGATACGTGCTCCATTCAGTCAAAAGATGTTTTATTGTCAGTTGACAGAAGAACAGTGTGAAAAGTATTTACGACAAGGGAAAGTGTTGCAAATTGTTTAAGGTTGTTTTGTTATCGGCCAATAAACAAGTAGTCTCCGGGCCATTTTTTTTGGTCCGGGAGACAAACTTTCTGTTGTGCCAGCATTTTCTTTTGTGATGGATATACTGCTGTTTGACAAATGGAAACAAATTGCATGGTGCAGGCGTCTGAATGGCAGGGAGTTGGGGAGTGTCAAACCCGGTGCTGAAAGACGATGAAGCGAGAGCCTCAGGTTTTTGTGGGCGACTCAGACCTGACTGATCCCAGCATAAAGTACTTGTTGAAGAGAAGGAGAAAAGGAGAACAGGATTTCGACAGGCTGCAGTGAAATTAGGAGAATTGACTATGGCGGCTTTGTTCGTGGCTGGTGACATGGGGCGGGGGAGATGGGGAGACTGGAGTGATTCCCCAGAGACTGTGCGCTCAGCCTTTCTAAAGTGACTACACACTGAATATCTGACAAGTTCCCAAGACCTGACATGACTCTGTGTAGAGCTAAGAAAAAAACAAACAGACTACTTTCTTTAAGATGCATGTGGTGACACTGAATGGTGGTGTGTTAAGAAATGGCTTTTTCACCTCGTTAAAAATAGGTGCTCAATTTGGAATATGTTGATGCCGTATTTTTCTAGATCGGCGCAACAACCTACTTAGACCAAGTTTTTCCACCGTGACAGACGTTGTGAAAGTGGAAAAATGAGACGTACCAACTTATAACTAGTTGTTCTTTGGTGTAGCATCATAAACAAACGCAAGTAGGTCCTCCCAGTTCACTCACACACACACACACACACACAGGTTTTAATAAGCCACACTGTATCACGGTGCCTCAGCAGTTTAGTGACCACCCCTGCTTGGCCAACTAATACCGCTGCAAACAATAATTATTGGTCATGTAATGGTTGATGCTTCATAAACTCTCTGTGTTGTGTTTTGTGTGTGGTTTGTTGAGTGTGAGTGTATTTAAAATGCAGTGGATCATTTAGCCAAGTTTTTATATCTGTACAACATTTACACAGAATAAAAGAGCTGTTAAAATAAAGAGTAGTCTCAAAGAAAACTTGGAAACTCCGTAATGGTACCTGATCCTGCCACTTTGAACTAAATTGGCCAATGTGGCCCTTTGAAAAGCCACCAAATAGGAAACCTCTTTGCCTGCTTTAGCCCTAAATCCTGGGCATGCTCTGTCACCTTCCAAAAGTGCCGTTTGATTCTTCAGCTGCGAGAAAAAGAAGCAAAGTGGAGGGCTAGACAATAGCCGAGGGCTTATCTCATCAGTAAATAAGGCTTATTGCTTAAAGCCATAAAAGGCTATGCTTATTGGTGATGTCATGCCTTTGTGGAAGATTGATGAAGCTTGAGGCAGGGGGCATAATGTGAGTGGGAATGTGTGTGTGAGTGGGAATGTGTGCGTGTGGGTGTGTGTGCGTGCATGCGTGTGTGTGTGGAAGAGGAGGCCTGGTGCACCAAACTCCCCAAGTTTCTTACCTTTACCCTGCAGAGTTTGATATAATTTAAAATGTATGACATATATTTTAACTGCAGCTGCACTCAAATTGCCGTCTTTGGTGGTAAACTAACCCAAATGTACTTCAAAGTTCCATCTGGCCAGGGGGCTTTTATCCTTGGCCATGAGAGCGGTTGATGTTCTGTGCATGTAAACGTGCAGCTTTGGGTAAAGGTGGGGACAGCTTGTGTCCCCCATTATTGTCCGCTTGCATTAACGTGGGTCCAAGGGCCCACTGTGTCTTTTCGGGTTACTTTCTCATCATTTCTCCTAATGTAGAGACCCACAGGGTTGGTGGCAAGCGCACAATGCGGCTGTTGTATGGTTACTGTCAGCTCTCTCAAATAAGGCTTCCTGTTCATTAGACTTCTTTTCACCTCCGCACAATGCGCCGGCTTTGCAGCAATAGTGAGTCGACGCCCATCTCTTCAATGCCATGTGAATAGTTCTAAATAGTGTTTATGCAAGCCATTGTTGTCTATTGTGTGTTCAGTCTTAATGCACAGTGATTTGCCTGCTTTTGTAGCCTGGGATACATTATCTTGCTTGTGTGGCTTCAGATGCATGCCTGGCCTTTGAGCCAGTAAACAGTCTAAAAGTTAACTCCCTATGGACAAGGCTGGAGATGTCTGATAAATTGGGATAGAACTGGCCCATTTCATGTCCCACTATAATTACTCAAATAGCTTCTTCCTATCTGTTGTAAACTTTGTAGAAGCATCCCTTTATACTTTTTTTTTTTTTTATCTGAAAAAAAGTCCCACACCTTTAATTTCAAGGACTTCTGTTTAGTCCTCCCACCAAATATGAAGATTAAAAGAAAGTTTGGCAGAAGCGAGTAAAAGTCAAAGCGGATTTTCAATCATAATCTATAAAAATCATTCTTTTTTTTCTCTCTCAATAAATACCCAGTAAAGTTCGTGCTGTTGCTTTTCAAGGATTAGACTGACTTTATCTGTTGCACATCTGGTGAAGAATGTCTATTCAGTGTGGGAGATGTAGTTAAACCCAGTGTCTTTATTCTTCAAACCATCAGTGTGAAAATGGAAGGGTAACACGGACAGACAGCCGGGCGGATAATCTGACACACATCACGGTCGCAGAATAAAAACTTTTATATCTCGGAGATAATGTCAAAATGATATGTCTCGTAATGGAAATTTAATGTCTCGTGACAGTTAGCTGCTTTAATGTGGATTTCTGTTGTTACACGTGTGTTTTTGTAGCACAGCTCCATTGATTAAGTGGATTTGTACGAAGATAGGAAGCAATTGCATTTGTTCGGTTCAGTTTACATACAGTTTACGTTGCAAAAGCTATACCTTCTGTTTGTGGTTGTGAAACACACTGTTGAAAATAAAATAGTTTCATCTCTGGGGTAAGTTTTGCTGGCTATCATCTTTGGGACAACTGTTGAGGTGGCTGCCAGAGCACTTTGGAAAATGCTATTTCTTAAGTTTGATTCGAACCGGAGCTTTTACTTCTTTCTGTAGGAAAAAGAAGTCCGAAGTTGGTGGCACCTAAAGTGTTTTTCCAAAACAAAATAACCCTGAAAAATGAGAGTAGCAATGAGAAGCATATTATAGCCTTCATCTGTTTGTAGCATTGTTCTAGAGAGGATACATCACCTCCAGTGAGTAACTGATAGGCCCAACCATTCACCGCTCGGATAGATGCACAAAAGCAGAAGATATCTGCGGCACAGATTACATTATACTCATTTCAAAAGCGTTCACAGTCAAGTATGCAGAAACAGAAAAAAAAAGAGATGCTTTTAATGCCGGCCAATGATTACAGGTGAGAGATGTAACTGATAGTCGGCCCATTATTGTTGGGAGATTTGGTGTGCTTGACCCCCTAAAGCATTCTGCTGCCAAGGGAATTTCAAACAAGCCCGGGACTCGGAGGAAAGGAATGTTATGATTGCTTTCAGCGACACTGATACAACACTGTCGCGTCGCCGACCCCGCTTGACAGGAGAAGCTTCACTGTGACGGAGCCGAGTCTCACGACACGAACACTTAGCAGCAGGCATTTCATTAACCTGTCAGGGAGAGAGAGAGCCGAAGGTGCTGCTTTGTCTTTGATTGCCACATCACCTCACTCTCATGCCGCTGCCCATACATCTGACCTCCATTAGCCCACGAGGTGTGCTTCACATTTTATTTAATGAACTGCAGTCACGAGGTAATTCGTTTGACAACAATACTCCTCGAAGCAAGTTTTTTTTTTCCTTCTTTTTTTTTTTTTGTTCTCTTCACACCAAAGTGGTGATGTTGACTTGTGTTGCTCCCGGGCTTAAATTTTCATTAAAGACATTCTTATCAAATAATGAAATGAAGAATCTGTTTCTAGCCCAGTGCTATTACCTCCCACAAATCAAAAGGTTTCCTGTGTAATGTCTTGCCTCCCTTGCCAGGTAATTAGGTAGCTTTGTCCTACATACTAATGCCACTTTCATGAGAATAATCTGAGACAATAAACCTGTCGCTTTTGTGTCCCCCTGCAAGCCCTCTTAATTAATATCAGCAAATACAAACCAAAGTTAATTGAAATTTGAACGTCCTATCTTCATAGTTTACACTAACACAATCACTAGTGTTTTGTTGCTGTTGTTGAATTACTATAATAGCAGGTATCATATCTCTATTTAGTATTGCATTGATCGCTCTCGGGGATGCAGCAGAAATATAAAAGAAAGAAATGTCTTAACTATGAGTAAACACAGGAGGCAAGATATGCAACCCCAACATTGATTTGGGCCGAGACATTAATATTCACACTCTTCCAGATAATCACAGCAAGGTGTACATGATTTGTTTTCATTGATTAAGTGACATTTTTCCAGCTTCACCCGCCGTGGTTATTAATATAGTTTGCATTGATATTATTCCTGCATTAACAACAATTTCACCAAGTGGAGGAGATTACAGGTCTGATGCAAAAGAGTAGCATCTCCGTGGCACATAGCTTTAATCAGAAGCCCTTCTGATGCAAAATCTTTACAACTTTAATCAATCTTTATGGACGAGCTTTTCAAACTGTGTATGCAAGTTTGAATAGCACAGTTTTAAAGAGGCTGTGCCCTCCTGTCAGATATCGGATATGTTTTGCAAATTACAAATCCTTCAAGGAATATGAATTAGGCTGTGCAACCTGAGTGTTCCTTCCATTGATGGTGCAGACACTCCAGATTTCACTCGGTTTACATGAACTCTTAGTACAACCTAATGTAATGAGGCCAACAATTCGCATCCAGCGTGGGACTGTAGTATACACAACCCTCAACAAAGCGTAATCTGGCACGCTACTATTTCAGTACGATTTTTGTTTTTTGTTAGCACACTTCTTTTGTCACATTGGCCCATGAACAGAAATAGCTGAACAAAATAAATAAATAGATAAACAGTGGGTTGTCTTTATAGTCTTTATGCGGTAATATTTCTGAGCCAAGAACATTTCTGAAGTTAACAGTATTTATGTTCCGGTAGTGTTGGTCACAGTCTGTCACACATTATTTGCATCTGCATGTCCGATTAACAAATATGACATATTCCTAAGATCGGGCTCCTAGCACTCTAACCACCCACCATGGCAATTAACTGTCTACTAAGCTAACAAGCGTAACACACATGCCTGATGCAAGCCAGTCTCCGAAATGTATCCCCGCTTACCCCGTAGATCCACTGTGAACACACACGCACACAGTACACATGTGCAGGCAAATTCGCTTCAAATGCTAATTAACCCGGGGCTCTGGACTGAGGAGCTTTACTCTCAATCGAATCGATGTGGGGTTTATGTCGGAGTGCGACTGGCATTTGAAAATCCACTGCCGATTGAGAGAGCCGTCCTCCACACGGGGGACTGGCGAGACCTTGTCTCTCCGGAGAATTCAGTGAGCGTTTTCCGAGCTTTTCGCTTCGTCCTAAGGGCCGTGATTTGTGAATCTGTTGAAATTATCATCGGCGATAGCCTCGGCTGTGCCCGGCTGACATGCCACAATGATGCCGACCTCCACCCTGCTCGGGCTTATCGCTGCTAATACATAGGATCCATAGGAATAAAGAAAGAACACCACATTCAGTCACTGTTACTGTGAGCTAGTTAGACGTCAACTGGATTGATAAGAGGACAAGAGGCCACTAATACCAGTACATGCTGTATGTCGCCATTATATGTTTGTTCCGGCGATGGTTGTACAACATCATTTACATTGCTGTCATTTCAGATCACAGACGCACTATGGGCTAGAGGATCCACGGCTTTTATCCAACGCAGCATCTGAATCTGAAGGTAGAGGGGTTTTGCACAGACAGTTTTTTTTACAGCACGATTGCCACCAAACTAAACTATCTGTTCTACTTATTTCTAAAAAAGCATTGACCGTCGGGGCATAGCCAATATGGAGGTTAATCCATTCTAGTGTCTATACTATGGGATGCTTATGGAAGCATATTTGCTTAGGGCAGCCATGCAAATTATTACTTACTGCCCTGTAAGCTGATAACACAAATTAGATACCCATTAAAGTTGAACAATGTATATAGAATGAGGAAAGATCGCAAGTGATACCTGAAGGGGTGCTTAAGTCGTATGGCACTAAAATATGCCGCGTGCTTGCAAACTTCAAAAGTGGAGAGATGTTTATCCTTGGGATTGGAAGATGCATAATAGTAATCTCATATGCACAGAGGCAGCTGCCAGGTGGAGGATAGCACACTGCATGTTTATGAATAGAAATCATTACAGGGACTGGGGAGCATACCGGCATGAACCAGTGACACAGAACTTTTTTTTTATCATCTACCCAACGCGCGCCACAGCACTTAAAAGTTCATGTGCCAAAATGTTTAGTATATGACATACTGAACATCTTTTCGCTGTGGTCAATAATGTGGCCGTGTTTTCCCTTCACTTTTAAATACTGACCGGAATGCTGTTTTGACGCAGGAACAACAAGCTGTTGATATGATCCTGCCATCTGAGGGGACTTCTGAAATTTCGGCTATATCCACGCTACTATGTTTTTTGTTTTTTTTAAACGCATCAATGCCACTGGGGTTAGGTCTGCTTTCACACACTCCGACTGCTGCTTGCCCCATTGAGGTTGGGAACTCTCGGGCTGCATTGTAGTATGGATGGGCAAAACTGAGATTTTTGGACACTATGTTGGTCACCAGCATTCGCTTACTGATTGGTTCTTATCAGTCACGACTCAACTACCAGCGTTCGAGACAAAACATTTTAAACGCTTACTTTAAGTACTAGTTCCACCTCGTCCTTGCTTTTACTTTTCATCATTGTTGTTTCTCATTCGTAGTATTTTTTGAGTAGACATTCTGCTTCCTGTTTACGCAGACACGGTGGATTGAATTGTCCAGTTAGTCTGGACGGGGCTTTGATACTGAGCTAAAACGCTTATCTGGAAGTAAATCATTTAGTTTCAAAATGAAAACTTAGTAACAGAGAGGTAGCCTTAGAAACGTGCACATTTTAAGTGGAGGCCTTTACCTCCACTGGCCTCTGGTCTTTATCAGATGAGCCACTCAAATGCATGTGCCAAACACCTCTCTGAGGGCGAACACAAATGTCCAGCAGCTTTAAGAAGTGGAAGCGCAGTTCTTGTTGTGAAGAGAGAGGAAGTGCTTCAGGCCTGTTTGGGAACCCCAGCTAATTCTACCTTTGACTTGCCTGTTGTTGTCTTTGAGCCCCTTTCCCTTTCTGCTCCTCTGGCTGGCTG